>NW_027189142.1:962216-1055425 GCF_040958095.1 Procambarus clarkii
GATATATATATATATATATATATATATATTATATATATATATATATATATATATATATATATATATATATATATATATATATATATATATAATATTTTTTATTTTATTTATTTTTTAAAAATGTTATATTTATAAATATATATGTATATTTAAATATTGATATATACCTGTGGGTCCAGGAGGCCATCTGTGTCCCCTCAGATGGTCTCCCTTATCACAGTTTGTGTCCATGAATGTGCGTCTGTGTGTGTGTTTATCCCTGTGAGTGTCCGTGTGAGTGTGTGAGAGTCCGGTTGCGTGTGTGTCCGGTTATGCCTGTGGATCCACGAGGCCATCTGTGTCCCTTCAGATGGTCTCCCTTATCACAGCCTATGGGTGTGTGTGAGTGTGAGTGCCCCTGTGAGTGTTCGGGTGAGGGTGTGTGTGTGAGTGTCCGGGTTTATGTGAGGTTTGGTTCCAGGAAACATCCTTCCCCTCCCCCTCCCCATATCTCCTTCCTTATTCCCACCGTGGGTTCGAATCCCAGGTGATTAGACCTGCCCTAAGTCCATGGATCCAAGGTATCCATCCGTGGGCCCAACGGATTTCACCCCTTCCTCACTTTCCAAGGGCCAGGTCAATTCCAGCTATCCAGGAAACCTGTCGAAAGAGAGGCAGCTACAGGAGGGGACACACAAATATTTGTGCCCTGCAGTTACACACCCGTTCCAACAGGCTCGATCGCAATCTATCCAGATGAGAACACATTCTCTTCCGACTAGACCACGCTGGAGTCGCTGTATGTCTCAAATTTGGTTCCTTTATTTATAGTTAGTATTTTTGGTGTATTAATTGATTTGTTTTAATTTTTTAATGACTTGGGTAGAGTGATTTAGGTAGTTGGGGGGGGAGGTCGGGTTGTGTGTGTAGTGGATTGTATGAGATCGTGGTTTGTTAGTATTTATCTAGTTGTGTTCACCTAGTTGTGCTTGCGAGGGTTGAGCTCTGCTCTTTCGGCCCGCCTCTCAACTGCCAATCAATCAATCAATTATTAACTAATAAAAAAAAATTCCACACACACACACACCCAGGAAGCAGCCCGCAACAGCTGTCTAACGCCCACTTACATATTTACTGCTAAGTAACAGAGGGCATCAGAATGATAGAAACTCTGCTGATTTCCGTTTGTGCCATCACCGGGGGATCGAATGAGCTAGGATTACGAGTCGGGAGCGACGTCCACTCAGCAATAAAGCCCCCTAGTTTGTGTATTGGTGCAAAAGATAATTTGGGAGAGGTTAAGGGAAAGGAATGACGTTTGGTGGCCTTGAAAGCTCTGGAGGGGAGGGGGGTTGCCAGTTATGAATTAAAATTGTTATTTTTTAAGATAGGATATATAAGCAAAAGACATTGCGAGATATAGTAAGAAAAGTGTTTCTGACTGAAGTTAGGTGCTGTGTGATTGACTTGTATGTTAGGAAAAAGAATATTTATTAGAAACTTAGATAATCTTTAGAAATGTTTCTTCGCAAATAGTTGCAAATTATTGTGTGAAAAGCCTATGGTTACCGTACCTTAAACAAACACTCGTGAGCACAATTAGTCCACGGGATTCAGAGAGAGTGAGAATGAACAGCGAAATAGTAACACAAAATGTGACAATGAGGGGAAACTATGTCATTCAAACGTTAACCATATAAATTACAGTAACACTAACTGAGCGTCCACATACATATTCCAATCATTTTATGTTAACCATTTTAGGGTTAGTTAGGTTCGGTTATATATCTACATTAGTTTTAACTCAAATGAAAAGAACTTAACTCATAATGAAATGAACAGTTTTATCATTTCATAAGAAAAAAATTAGAGAAAATATATTAATTCAGGAAAACTTGGCTTATTAGGCAAAACGGGCCTTGCATAGTAGGCTGAGAAGTGCGTTCTGGCTACTAGGTACGACATGTATAGTTAGTATTTTATATATATATATATATATATATATATATATATATATATATATATATATATAATATATATATATTATATATATATAAATTTTTTATTTTATTTATTTTTTAAAAATGTTATATTTATAAATATATATGTATATTTAAATATTGATATATACCTGTGGGTCCAGGAGGCCATCTGTGTCCCCTCAGATGGTCTCCCTTATCACAGTTTGTGTCCATGAATGTGCGTCTGTGTGTGTGTTTATCCCTGTGAGTGTCCGTGTGAGTGTGTGAGAGTCCGGTTGCGTGTGTGTCCGGTTATGCCTGTGGATCCACGAGGCCATCTGTGTCCCTTCAGATGGTCTCCCTTATCACAGCCTATGGGTGTGTGTGAGTGTGAGTGCCCCTGTGAGTGTTCGGGTGAGGGTGTGTGTGTGAGTGTCCGGGTTTATGTGAGGTTTGGTTCCAGGAAACATCCTTCCCCTCCCCCTCCCCATATCTCCTTCCTTATTCCCACCGTGGGTTCGAATCCCAGGTGATTAGACCTGCCCTAAGTCCATGGATCCAAGGTATCCATCCGTGGGCCCAACGGATTTCACCCCTTCCTCACTTTCCAAGGGCCAGGTCAATTCCAGCTATCCAGGAAACCTGTCGAAAGAGAGGCAGCTACAGGAGGGGACACACAAATATTTGTGCCCTGCAGTTACACACCCGTTCCAACAGGCTCGATCGCAATCTATCCAGATGAGAACACATTCTCTTCCGACTAGACCACGCTGGAGTCGCTGTATGTCTCAAATTTGGTTCCTTTATTTATAGTTAGTATTTTTGGTGTATTAATTGATTTGTTTTAATTTTTTAATGACTTGGGTAGAGTGATTTAGGTAGTTGGGGGGGGAGGTCGGGTTGTGTGTGTAGTGGATTGTATGAGATCGTGGTTTGTTAGTATTTATCTAGTTGTGTTCACCTAGTTGTGCTTGCGAGGGTTGAGCTCTGCTCTTTCGGCCCGCCTCTCAACTGCCAATCAATCAATCAATTATTAACTAATAAAAAAAAATTCCACACACACACACACCCAGGAAGCAGCCCGCAACAGCTGTCTAACGCCCACTTACATATTTACTGCTAAGTAACAGAGGGCATCAGAATGATAGAAACTCTGCTGATTTCCGTTTGTGCCATCACCGGGGGATCGAATGAGCTAGGATTACGAGTCGGGAGCGACGTCCACTCAGCAATAAAGCCCCCTAGTTTGTGTATTGGTGCAAAAGATAATTTGGGAGAGGTTAAGGGAAAGGAATGACGTTTGGTGGCCTTGAAAGCTCTGGAGGGGAGGGGGGTTGCCAGTTATGAATTAAAATTGTTATTTTTTAAGATAGGATATATAAGCAAAAGACATTGCGAGATATAGTAAGAAAAGTGTTTCTGACTGAAGTTAGGTGCTGTGTGATTGACTTGTATGTTAGGAAAAAGAATATTTATTAGAAACTTAGATAATCTTTAGAAATGTTTCTTCGCAAATAGTTGCAAATTATTGTGTGAAAAGCCTATGGTTACCGTACCTTAAACAAACACTCGTGAGCACAATTAGTCCACGGGATTCAGAGAGAGTGAGAATGAACAGCGAAATAGTAACACAAAATGTGACAATGAGGGGAAACTATGTCATTCAAACGTTAACCATATAAATTACAGTAACACTAACTGAGCGTCCACATACATATTCCAATCATTTTATGTTAACCATTTTAGGGTTAGTTAGGTTCGGTTATATATCTACATTAGTTTTAACTCAAATGAAAAGAACTTAACTCATAATGAAATGAACAGTTTTATCATTTCATAAGAAAAAAATTAGAGAAAATATATTAATTCAGGAAAACTTGGCTTATTAGGCAAAACGGGCCTTGCATAGTAGGCTGAGAAGTGCGTTCTGGCTACTAGGTACGACATGTATAGTTAGTATTTTATATATATATATATATATATATATATATATATATATATATAATATATATATATATATATATATATAATATATATATTTTTTTATTTTATTTATTTTTTAAAAATGTTATATTTATAAATATATATGTATATTTAAATATTGATATATACCTGTGGGTCCAGGAGGCCATCTGTGTCCCCTCAGATGGTCTCCCTTATCACAGTTTGTGTCCATGAATGTGCGTCTGTGTGTGTGTTTATCCCTGTGAGTGTCCGTGTGAGTGTGTGAGAGTCCGGTTGCGTGTGTGTCCGGTTATGCCTGTGGATCCACGAGGCCATCTGTGTCCCTTCAGATGGTCTCCCTTATCACAGCCTATGGGTGTGTGTGAGTGTGAGTGCCCCTGTGAGTGTTCGGGTGAGGGTGTGTGTGTGAGTGTCCGGGTTTATGTGAGGTTTGGTTCCAGGAAACATCCTTCCCCTCCCCCTCCCCATATCTCCTTCCTTATTCCCACCGTGGGTTCGAATCCCAGGTGATTAGACCTGCCCTAAGTCCATGGATCCAAGGTATCCATCCGTGGGCCCAACGGATTTCACCCCTTCCTCACTTTCCAAGGGCCAGGTCAATTCCAGCTATCCAGGAAACCTGTCGAAAGAGAGGCAGCTACAGGAGGGGACACACAAATATTTGTGCCCTGCAGTTACACACCCGTTCCAACAGGCTCGATCGCAATCTATCCAGATGAGAACACATTCTCTTCCGACTAGACCACGCTGGAGTCGCTGTATGTCTCAAATTTGGTTCCTTTATTTATAGTTAGTATTTTTGGTGTATTAATTGATTTGTTTTAATTTTTTAATGACTTGGGTAGAGTGATTTAGGTAGTTGGGGGGGGAGGTCGGGTTGTGTGTGTAGTGGATTGTATGAGATCGTGGTTTGTTAGTATTTATCTAGTTGTGTTCACCTAGTTGTGCTTGCGAGGGTTGAGCTCTGCTCTTTCGGCCCGCCTCTCAACTGCCAATCAATCAATCAATTATTAACTAATAAAAAAAAATTCCACACACACACACACCCAGGAAGCAGCCCGCAACAGCTGTCTAACGCCCACTTACATATTTACTGCTAAGTAACAGAGGGCATCAGAATGATAGAAACTCTGCTGATTTCCGTTTGTGCCATCACCGGGGGATCGAATGAGCTAGGATTACGAGTCGGGAGCGACGTCCACTCAGCAATAAAGCCCCCTAGTTTGTGTATTGGTGCAAAAGATAATTTGGGAGAGGTTAAGGGAAAGGAATGACGTTTGGTGGCCTTGAAAGCTCTGGAGGGGAGGGGGGTTGCCAGTTATGAATTAAAATTGTTATTTTTTAAGATAGGATATATAAGCAAAAGACATTGCGAGATATAGTAAGAAAAGTGTTTCTGACTGAAGTTAGGTGCTGTGTGATTGACTTGTATGTTAGGAAAAAGAATATTTATTAGAAACTTAGATAATCTTTAGAAATGTTTCTTCGCAAATAGTTGCAAATTATTGTGTGAAAAGCCTATGGTTACCGTACCTTAAACAAACACTCGTGAGCACAATTAGTCCACGGGATTCAGAGAGAGTGAGAATGAACAGCGAAATAGTAACACAAAATGTGACAATGAGGGGAAACTATGTCATTCAAACGTTAACCATATAAATTACAGTAACACTAACTGAGCGTCCACATACATATTCCAATCATTTTATGTTAACCATTTTAGGGTTAGTTAGGTTCGGTTATATATCTACATTAGTTTTAACTCAAATGAAAAGAACTTAACTCATAATGAAATGAACAGTTTTATCATTTCATAAGAAAAAAATTAGAGAAAATATATTAATTCAGGAAAACTTGGCTTATTAGGCAAAACGGGCCTTGCATAGTAGGCTGAGAAGTGCGTTCTGGCTACTAGGTACGACATGTATAGTTAGTATTATATATATATATATATATATATATATATATATATATATATATATATATATATATATATATATATATATATAATATTTTATTTTATTTATTTTTTAAAAATGTTATATTTATAAATATATATGTATATTTAAATATTGATATATACCTGTGGGTCCAGGAGGCCATCTGTGTCCCCTCAGATGGTCTCCCTTATCACAGTTTGTGTCCATGAATGTGCGTCTGTGTGTGTGTTTATCCCTGTGAGTGTCCGTGTGAGTGTGTGAGAGTCCGGTTGCGTGTGTGTCCGGTTATGCCTGTGGATCCACGAGGCCATCTGTGTCCCTTCAGATGGTCTCCCTTATCACAGCCTATGGGTGTGTGTGAGTGTGAGTGCCCCTGTGAGTGTTCGGGTGAGGGTGTGTGTGTGAGTGTCCGGGTTTATGTGAGGTTTGGTTCCAGGAAACATCCTTCCCCTCCCCCTCCCCATATCTCCTTCCTTATTCCCACCGTGGGTTCGAATCCCAGGTGATTAGACCTGCCCTAAGTCCATGGATCCAAGGTATCCATCCGTGGGCCCAACGGATTTCACCCCTTCCTCACTTTCCAAGGGCCAGGTCAATTCCAGCTATCCAGGAAACCTGTCGAAAGAGAGGCAGCTACAGGAGGGGACACAAATATTTGTGCCCTGCAGTTACACACCCGTTCCAACAGGCTCGATCGCAATCTATCCAGATGAGAACACATTCTCTTCCGACTAGACCACGCTGGAGTCGCTGTATGTCTCAAATTTGGTTCCTTTATTTATAGTTAGTATTTTTGGTGTATTAATTGATTTGTTTTAATTTTTTAATGACTTGGGTAGAGTGATTTAGGTAGTTGGGGGGGGAGGTCGGGTTGTGTGTGTAGTGGATTGTATGAGATCGTGGTTTGTTAGTATTTATCTAGTTGTGTTCACCTAGTTGTGCTTGCGAGGGTTGAGCTCTGCTCTTTCGGCCCGCCTCTCAACTGCCAATCAATCAATCAATTATTAACTAATAAAAAAAATTCCACACACACACACACCCAGGAAGCAGCCCGCAACAGCTGTCTAACGCCCACTTACATATTTACTGCTAAGTAACAGAGGGCATCAGAATGATAGAAACTCTGCTGATTTCCGTTTGTGCCATCACCGGGGGATCGAATGAGCTAGGATTACGAGTCGGGAGCGACGTCCACTCAGCAATAAAGCCCCCTAGTTTGTGTATTGGTGCAAAAGATAATTTGGGAGAGGTTAAGGGAAAGGAATGACGTTTGGTGGCCTTGAAAGCTCTGGAGGGGAGGGGGGTTGCCAGTTATGAATTAAAATTGTTATTTTTTAAGATAGGATATATAAGCAAAAGACATTGCGAGATATAGTAAGAAAAGTGTTTCTGACTGAAGTTAGGTGCTGTGTGATTGACTTGTATGTTAGGAAAAAGAATATTTATTAGAAACTTAGATAATCTTTAGAAATGTTTCTTCGCAAATAGTTGCAAATTATTGTGTGAAAAGCCTATGGTTACCGTACCTTAAACAAACACTCGTGAGCACAATTAGTCCACGGGATTCAGAGAGAGTGAGAATGAACAGCGAAATAGTAACACAAAATGTGACAATGAGGGGAAACTATGTCATTCAAACGTTAACCATATAAATTACAGTAACACTAACTGAGCGTCCACATACATATTCCAATCATTTTATGTTAACCATTTTAGGGTTAGTTAGGTTCGGTTATATATCTACATTAGTTTTAACTCAAATGAAAAGAACTTAACTCATAATGAAATGAACAGTTTTATCATTTCATAAGAAAAAAATTAGAGAAAATATATTAATTCAGGAAAACTTGGCTTATTAGGCAAAACGGGCCTTGCATAGTAGGCTGAGAAGTGCGTTCTGGCTACTAGGTACGACATGTATAGTTAGTATTTATATATATATATATATATATATATATATATATATATATATATATATATATATATATATATATATATATATATATATATATATAATATTTTTTATTTTATTTATTTTTTAAAAATGTTATATTTATAAATATATATGTATATTTAAATATTGATATATACCTGTGGGTCCAGGAGGCCATCTGTGTCCCCTCAGATGGTCTCCCTTATCACAGTTTGTGTCCATGAATGTGCGTCTGTGTGTGTGTTTATCCCTGTGAGTGTCCGTGTGAGTGTGTGAGAGTCCGGTTGCGTGTGTGTCCGGTTATGCCTGTGGATCCACGAGGCCATCTGTGTCCCTTCAGATGGTCTCCCTTATCACAGCCTATGGGTGTGTGTGAGTGTGAGTGCCCCTGTGAGTGTTCGGGTGAGGGTGTGTGTGTGAGTGTCCGGGTTTATGTGAGGTTTGGTTCCAGGAAACATCCTTCCCTCCCCCTCCCCATATCTCCTTCCTTATTCCCACCGTGGGTTCGAATCCCAGGTGATTAGACCTGCCCTAAGTCCATGGATCCAAGGTATCCATCCGTGGGCCCAACGGATTTCACCCCTTCCTCACTTTCCAAGGGCCAGGTCAATTCCAGCTATCCAGGAAACCTGTCGAAAGAGAGGCAGCTACAGGAGGGGACACACAAATATTTGTGCCCTGCAGTTACACACCCGTTCCAACAGGCTCGATCGCAATCTATCCAGATGAGAACACATTCTCTTCCGACTAGACCACGCTGGAGTCGCTGTATGTCTCAAATTTGGTTCCTTTATTTATAGTTAGTATTTTTGGTGTATTAATTGATTTGTTTTAATTTTTTAATGACTTGGGTAGAGTGATTTAGGTAGTTGGGGGGGAGGTCGGGTTGTGTGTGTAGTGGATTGTATGAGATCGTGGTTTGTTAGTATTTATCTAGTTGTGTTCACCTAGTTGTGCTTGCGAGGGTTGAGCTCTGCTCTTTCGGCCCGCCTCTCAACTGCCAATCAATCAATCAATTATTAACTAATAAAAAAAAATTCCACACACACACACACCCAGGAAGCAGCCCGCAACAGCTGTCTAACGCCCACTTACATATTTACTGCTAAGTAACAGAGGGCATCAGAATGATAGAAACTCTGCTGATTTCCGTTTGTGCCATCACCGGGGGATCGAATGAGCTAGGATTACGAGTCGGGAGCGACGTCCACTCAGCAATAAAGCCCCCTAGTTTGTGTATTGGTGCAAAAGATAATTTGGGAGAGGTTAAGGGAAAGGAATGACGTTTGGTGGCCTTGAAAGCTCTGGAGGGGAGGGGGGTTGCCAGTTATGAATTAAAATTGTTATTTTTTAAGATAGGATATATAAGCAAAAGACATTGCGAGATATAGTAAGAAAAGTGTTTCTGACTGAAGTTAGGTACTGTGTGATTGACTTGTATGTTAGGAAAAAGAATATTTATTAGAAACTTAGATAATCTTTAGAAATGTTTCTTCGCAAATAGTTGCAAATTATTGTGTGAAAAGCCTATGGTTACCGTACCTTAAACAAACACTCGTGAGCACAATTAGTCCACGGGATTCAGAGAGAGTGAGAATGAACAGCGAAATAGTAACACAAAATGTGACAATGAGGGGAAACTATGTCATTCAAACGTTAACCATATAAATTACAGTAACACTAACTGAGCGTCCACATACATATTCCAATCATTTATGTTAACCATTTTAGGGTTGGTTAGGTTCGGTTATATATCTACATTAGTTTTAACTCAAATGAAAAGAACTTAACTCATAATGAAATGAACAGTTTTATCATTTCATAAGAAAAAAATTAGAGAAAATATATTAATTCAGGAAAACTTGGCTTATTAGGCAAAACGGGCCTTGCATAGTAGGCTGAGAAGTGCGTTCTGGCTACTAGGTACGACATATAGTTAGTATTTTATATATATATATATATTATATATATATATATATATATATATATATATATATATATATATATATATATATATATATATATATTTTATTTATTTTTTTTTTTTTATTTTTTAAAAATGTTATATTTATAAATATATATGTATATTTAAATATTGATATATACCTGTGGGTCCAGGAGGCCATCTGTGTCCCCTCAGATGGTCTCCCTTATCACAGTTTGTGTCTATGATGTGCGTCTGTGTGTGTGTTATCCCTGTGAGTGTCCGTGTGAGTGTGTGAGAGTCCGGTTGCGTGTGTGTCCGGTTATGCCTGTGGTCCACGAGGCCATCTGTGTCCCTTCAGATGGTCTCCCTTATCACAGTCTATGGGTGTGTGTGAGTGTGAGTGCCCCTGTGAGTGTTCGGGTGAGGGTGTGTGTGTGAGTGTCCGGGTTTATGTGAGGTTTGGTTCCAGGAAACATCCTTCCCCTCCCCCTCCCCATATCTCCTCCTTATTCCCACCGTGGGTTCGAATCCCAGGTGATTAGACCTGCCCTAAGTCCATGGATCCAAGGTATCCATCCGTGGGCCCAACGGATTTCACCCCTTCCTCACTTTCCAAGGGCCAGGTCAATTCCAGCTATCCAGGAAACCTGTCGAAAGAGAGGCAGCTACAGGAGGGGACACACAAATATTTGTGCCCTGCAGTTACACACCCGTTCCAACAGGCTCGATCGCAATCTATCCAGATGAGAACACATTCTCTTCCGACTAGACCACGCTGGAGTCGCTGTATGTCTCAATTTGGTTCTTTATTTATAGTTAGTATTTTTGGTGTATTAATTGATTTGTTTTAATTTTTAATGACTTGGGTAGAGTGATTTAGGTAGTTGGGGGGGGAGGTCGGGTTGTGTGTGTAGTGGATTGTATGAGATCGTGGTTTGTTAGTATTTATCTAGTTGTGTTCACCTAGTTGTGCTTGCGAGGGTTGAGCTCTGCTCTTTCGGCCCGCCTCTCAACTGCCAATCAATCAATCAATTATTAACTAATAAAAAAAATTCCACACACACACACACCCAGGAAGCAGCCCGCAACAGCTGTCTAACGCCCACTTACATATTTACTGCTAAGTAACAGAGGGCATCAGAATGATAGAAACTCTGCTGATTTCCGTTTGTGCCATCACCGGGGGATCGAATGAGCTAGGATTACGAGTCGGGAGCGACGTCCACTCAGCAATAAAGCCCCCTAGTTTGTGTATTGGTGCAAAAGATAATTTGGGAGAGGTTAAGGGAAAGGAATGACGTTTGGTGGCCTTGAAAGCTCTGGAGGGGAGGGGGGTTGCCAGTTATGAATTAAAATTGTTATTTTTTAAGATAGGATATATAAGCAAAAGACATTGGCGAGATATAGTAAGAAAAGTGTTTCTGACTGAAGTTAGGTGCTGTGTGATTGACTTGTATGTTAGGAAAAAGAATATTTATTAGAAACTTAGATAATCTTTAGAAATGTTTCTTCGCAAATAGTTGCAAATTATTGTGTGAAAAGCCTATGGTTACCGTACCTTAAACAAACACTCGTGAGCACAATTAGTCCACGGGATTCAGAGAGAGTGAGAATGAACAGCGAAATAGTAACACAAAATGTGACAATGAGGGGAAACTATGTCATTCAAACGTTAACCATATAAATTACAGTAACACTAACTGAGCGTCCACATACATATTCCAATCATTTTATGTTAACCATTTTAGGGTTGGTTAGGTTCGGTTATATATCTACATTAGTTTTAACTCAAATGAAAAGAACTTAACTCATAATGAAATGAACAGTTTTATCATTTCATAAGAAAAAAATTAGAGAAAATATATTAATTCAGGAAAACTTGGCTTATTAGGCAAAACGGGCCTTGCATAGTAGGCTGAGAAGTGCGTTCTGGCTACTAGGTACGACATGTATAGTTAGTATTTTATATATATATATATATATATATATATATATATATATATATATATATATATATATATATATATATATATATATATATATAATATTTTTTATTTTATTTATTTTTTAAAAATGTTATATTTATAAATATATATGTATATTTAAATATTGATATATACCTGTGGGTCCAGGAGGCCATCTGTGTCCCCTCAGATGGTCTCCGTTATCACAGTTTGTGTCCATGAATGTGCGTCTGTGTGTGTGTTTATCCCTGTGAGTGTCCGTGTGAGTGTGTGAGAGTCCGGTTGCGTGTGTGTCCGGTTATGCCTGTGGATCCACGAGGCCATCTGTGTCCCTTCAGATGGTCTCCCTTATCACAGCCTATGGGTGTGTGTGAGTGTGAGTGCCCCTGTGAGTGTTCGGGTGAGGGTGTGTGTGTGAGTGTCCGGGTTTATGTGAGGTTTGGTTCCAGGAAACATCCTTCCCCTCCCCCTCCCCATATCTCCTTCCTTATTCCCACCGTGGGTTCGAATCCCAGGTGATTAGACCTGCCCTAAGTACATGGATCCAAGGTATCCATTCGTGGGCCCAACGGATTTCACCCCTTCCTCACTTTCCAAGGGCCAGGTCAATTCCAGCTATCCAGGAAACCTGTCGAAAGAGAGGCAGCTACAGGAGGGGACACACAAATATTTGTGCCCTGCAGTTACACACCCGTTCCAACAGGCTCGATCGCAATCTATCCAGATGAGAACACATTCTCTTCCGACTAGACCACGCTGGAGTCGCTGTATGTCTTATATTTGGTTCCTTTATTTATAGTTAGTATTTTTGGTGTATTAATTGATTTGTTTTAATTTTTTAATGACTTGGGTAGAGTGATTTAGGTAGTTGGGGGGGGAGGTCGGGTTGTGTGTGTAGTGGATTGTATGAGATCGTGGTTTGTTAGTATTTATCTAGTTGTGTTCACCTAGTTGTGCTTGCGAGGGTTGAGCTCTGCTCTTTCGGCCCGCCTCTCAACTGCCAATCAATCAATCAATTATTAACTAATAAAAAAAAAATTCCACACACACACACACCCAGGAAGCAGCCCGCAACAGCTGTCTAACGCCCACTTACATATTTACTGCTAAGTAACAGAGGGCATCAGAATGATAGAAACTCTGCTGATTTCCGTTTGTGCCATCACCGGGGGATCGAATGAGCTAGGATTACGAGTCGGGAGCGACGTCCACTCAGCAATAAAGCCCCCTAGTTTGTGTATTGGTGCAAAAGATAATTTGGGAGAGGTTAAGGGAAAGGAATGACGTTTGGTGGCCTTGAAAGCTCTGGAGGGGAGGGGGGTTGCCAGTTATGAATTAAAATTGTTATTTTTAAGATAGGATATATAAGCAAAAGACATTGCGAGATATAGTAAGAAAAGTGTTTCTGACTGAAGTTAGGTGCTGTGTGATTGACTTGTATGTTAGGAAAAAGAATATTTATTAGAAACTTAGATAATCTTTAGAAATGTTTCTTCGCAAATAGTTGCAAATTATTGTGTGAAAAGCCTATGGTTACCGTACCTTAAACAAACACTCGTGAGCACAATTAGTCCACGGGATTCAGAGAGAGTGAGAATGAACAGCGAAATAGTAACACAAAATGTGACAATGAGGGGAAACTATGTCATTCAAACGTTAACCATATAAATTACAGTAACACTAACTGAGCGTCCACATACATATTCCAATAATTTTATGTTAACCATTTTAGGGTTAGTTAGGTTCGGTTATATATCTACATTAGTTTTAACTCAAATGAAAAGAACTTAACTCATAATGAAATGAACAGTTTTATCATTTCATAAGAAAAAATTAGAGAAAATATATTAATTCAGGAAAACTTGGCTTATTAGGCAAAACGGGCCTTGCATAGTAGGCTGAGAAGTGCGTTCTGGCTACTAGGTACGACATGAATAGTTAGTATTTTATATATATATATATATATATATATATATATATATATATATATATATATATATATATATATATATATATATATATATATATATATATATATATATATATAATATTTTTTATTTTATTTATTTTTTAAAAATGTTATATTTATAAATATATATGTATATTTAATTATTGATATATACCTGTGGGTCCAGGAGGCCATCTGTGTCCCCTCAGATGGTCTCCCTTATCACAGTTTGTGTCCATGAATGTGCGTCTGTGTGTGTGTTTATCCCTGTGAGTGTCCGTGTGAGTGTGTGAGAGTCCGGTTGCGTGTGTGTCCGGTTATGCCTGTGGATCCACGAGGCCATCTGTGTCCCTTCAGATGGTCTCCCTTATCACAGCCTATGGGTGTGTGTGAGTGTGAGTGCCCCTGTGAGTGTTCGGGTGAGGGTGTGTGTGTGAGTGTCCGGGTTTATGTGAGGTTTGGTTCCAGGAAACATCCTTCCCCTCCCCCTCCCCATATCTCCTTCCTTATTCCCACCGTGGGTTCGAATCCCAGGTGATTAGACCTGCCCTAAGTCCATGGATCCAAGGTATCCATCCGTGGGCCCAACGGATTTCACCCCTTCCTCACTTTCCAAGGGCCAGGTCAATTCCAGCTATCCAGGAAACCTGTCGAAAGAGAGGCAGCTACAGGAGGGGACACACAAATATTTGTGCCCTGCAGTTACACACCCGTTCCAACAGGCTCGATCGCAATCTATCCAGATGAGAACACATTCTCTTCCGACTAGACCACGCTGGAGTCGCTGTATGTCTCAAATTTGGTTCCTTTATTTATAGTTAGTATTTTTGGTGTATTAATTGATTTGTTTTAATTTTTTAATGACTTGGGTAGAGTGATTTAGGTAGTTGGGGGGGGGAGGTCGGGTTGTGTGTGTAGTGGATTGTATGAGATCGTGGTTTGTTAGTATTTATCTAGTTGTGTTCACCTAGTTGTGCTTGCGAGGGTTGAGCTCTGCTCTTTCGGCCCGCCTCTCAACTGCCAATCAATCAATCAATTATTAACTAATAAAAAAAATTCCACACACACACACACCCAGGAAGCAGCCCGCAACAGCTGTCTAACGCCCACTTACATATTTACTGCTAAGTAACAGAGGGCATCAGAATGATAGAAACTCTGCTGATTTCCGTTTGTGCCATCACCGGGGGATCGAATGAGCTAGGATTACGAGTCGGGAGCGACGTCCACTCAGCAATAAAGCCCCCTAGTTTGTGTATTGGTGCAAAGATAATTTGGGAGAGGTTAAGGGAAAGGAATGACGTTTGGTGGCCTTGAAAGCTCTGGAGGGGAGGGGGGTTGCCAGTTATGAATTAAAATTGTTATTTTTAAGATAGGATATATAAGCAAAAGACATTGCGAGATATAGTAAGAAAAGTGTTTCTGACTGAAGTTAGGTGCTGTGTGATTGACTTGTATGTTAGGAAAAAGAATATTTATTAGAAACTTAGATAATCTTTAGAAATGTTTCTTCGCAAATAGTTGCAAATTATTGTGTGAAAAGCCTATGGTTACCGTACCTTAAACAAACACTCGTGAGCACAATTAGTCCACGGGATTCAGAGAGAGTGAGAATGAACAGCGAAATAGTAACACAAAATGTGACAATGAGGGGAAACTATGTCATTCAAACGTTAACCATATAAATTACAGTAACACTAACTGAGCGTCCACATACATATTCCAATCATTTTATGTTAACCATTTTAGGGTTAGTTAGGTTCGGTTATATATCTACATTAGTTTTAACTCAAATGAAAAGAACTTAACTCATAATGAAATGAACAGTTTTATCATTTCATAAGAAAAAAATTAGAGAAAATATATTAATTCAGGAAAACTTGGCTTATTAGGCAAAACGGGCCTTGCATAGTAGGCTGAGAAGTGCGTTCTGGCTACTAGGTACGACATGAATAGTTAGTATTTTATATATATATATATATATATATATATATATATATATATATAATATTTTTTATTTTATTTATTTTTTAAAAATGTTATATTTATAAATATATATGTATATTTAATTATTGATATATACCTGTGGGTCCAGGAGGCCATCTGTGTCCCCTCAGATGGTCTCCCTTATCACAGTTTGTGTCCATGAATGTGCGTCTGTGTGTGTGTTTATCCCTGTGAGTGTCCGTGTGAGTGTGTGAGAGTCCGGTTGCGTGTGTGTCCGGTTATGCCTGTGGATCCACGAGGCCATCTGTGTCCCTTCAGATGGTCTCCCTTATCACAGCCTATGGGTGTGTGTGAGTGTGAGTGCCCCTGTGAGTGTTCGGGTGAGGGTGTGTGTGTGAGTGTCCGGGTTTATGTGAGGTTTGGTTCCAGGAAACATCCTTCCCCTCCCCCTCCCCATATCTCCTTCCTTATTCCCACCGTGGGTTCGAATCCCAGGTGATTAGACCTGCCCTAAGTCCATGGATCCAAGGTATCCATCCGTGGGCCCAACGGATTTCACCCCTTCCTCACTTTCCAAGGGCCAGGTCAATTCCAGCTATCCAGGAAACCTGTCGAAAGAGAGGCAGCTACAGGAGGGGACACACAAATATTTGTGCCCTGCAGTTACACACCCGTTCCAACAGGCTCGATCGCAATCTATCCAGATGAGAACACATTCTCTTCCGACTAGACCACGCTGGAGTCGCTGTATGTCTCAAATTTGGTTCCTTTATTTATAGTTAGTATTTTTGGTGTATTAATTGATTTGTTTTAATTTTTTAATGACTTGGGTAGAGTGATTTAGGTAGTTGGGGGGGGGAGGTCGGGTTGTGTGTGTAGTGGATTGTATGAGATCGTGGTTTGTTAGTATTTATCTAGTTGTGTTCACCTAGTTGTGCTTGCGAGGGTTGAGCTCTGCTCTTTCGGCCCGCCTCTCAACTGCCAATCAATCAATCAATTATTAACTAATAAAAAAAATTCCACACACACACACACCCAGGAAGCAGCCCGCAACAGCTGTCTAACGCCCACTTACATATTTACTGCTAAGTAACAGAGGGCATCAGAATGATAGAAACTCTGCTGATTTCCGTTTGTGCCATCACCGGGGGATCGAATGAGCTAGGATTACGAGTCGGGAGCGACGTCCACTCAGCAATAAAGCCCCCTAGTTTGTGTATTGGTGCAAAAGATAATTTGGGAGAGGTTAAGGGAAAGGAATGACGTTTGGTGGCCTTGAAAGCTCTGGAGGGGAGGGGGGTTGCCAGTTATGAATTAAAATTGTTATTTTTTAAGATAGGATATATAAGCAAAAGACATTGCGAGATATAGTAAGAAAAGTGTTTCTGACTGAAGTTAGGTGCTGTGTGATTGACTTGTATGTTAGGAAAAAGAATATTTATTAGAAACTTAGATAATCTTTAGAAATGTTTCTTCGCAAATAGTTGCAAATTATTGTGTGAAAAGCCTATGGTTACCGTACCTTAAACAAACACTCGTGAGCACAATTAGTCCACGGGATTCAGAGAGAGTGAGAATGAACAGCGAAATAGTAACACAAAATGTGACAATGAGGGGAAACTATGTCATTCAAACGTTAACCATATAAATTACAGTAACACTAACTGAGCGTCCACATACATATTCCAATCATTTTATGTTAACCATTTTAGGGTTAGTTAGGTTCGGTTATATATCTACATTAGTTTTAACTCAAATGAAAAGAACTTAACTCATAATGAAATGAACAGTTTTATCATTTCATAAGAAAAAAATTAGAGAAAATATATTAATTCAGGAAAACTTGGCTTATTAGGCAAAACGGGCCTTGCATAGTAGGCTGAGAAGTGCGTTCTGGCTACTAGGTACGACATGAATAGTTAGTATTTTATATATATATATATATATATATATATATATATATATAATATTTTTTATTTTATTTATTTTTTAAAAATGTTATATTTATAAATATATATGTATATTTAATTATTGATATATACCTGTGGGTCCAGGAGGCCATCTGTGTCCCCTCAGATGGTCTCCCTTATCACAGTTTGTGTCCATGAATGTGCGTCTGTGTGTGTGTTTATCCCTGTGAGTGTCCGTGTGAGTGTGTGAGAGTCCGGTTGCGTGTGTGTCCGGTTATGCCTGTGGATCCACGAGGCCATCTGTGTCCCTTCAGATGGTCTCCCTTATCACAGCCTATGGGTGTGTGTGAGTGTGAGTGCCCCTGTGAGTGTTCGGGTGAGGGTGTGTGTGTGAGTGTCCGGGTTTATGTGAGGTTTGGTTCCAGGAAACATCCTTCCCCTCCCCCTCCCCATATCTCCTTCCTTATTCCCACCGTGGGTTCGAATCCCAGGTGATTAGACCTGCCCTAAGTCCATGGATCCAAGGTATCCATCCGTGGGCCCAACGGATTTCACCCCTTCCTCACTTTCCAAGGGCCAGGTCAATTCCAGCTATCCAGGAAACCTGTCGAAAGAGAGGCAGCTACAGGAGGGGACACACAAATATTTGTGCCCTGCAGTTACACACCCGTTCCAACAGGCTCGATCGCAATCTATCCAGATGAGAACACATTCTCTTCCGACTAGACCACGCTGGAGTCGCTGTATGTCTCAAATTTGGTTCCTTTATTTATAGTTAGTATTTTTGGTGTATTAATTGATTTGTTTTAATTTTTTAATGACTTGGGTAGAGTGATTTAGGTAGTTGGGGGGGGAGGTCGGGTTGTGTGTGTAGTGGATTGTATGAGATCGTGGTTTGTTAGTATTTATCTAGTTGTGTTCACCTAGTTGTGCTTGCGAGGGTTGAGCTCTGCTCTTTCGGCCCGCCTCTCAACTGCCAATCAATCAATCAATTATTAACTAATAAAAAAAATTCCACACACACACACACCCAGGAAGCAGCCCGCAACAGCTGTCTAACGCCCACTTACATATTTACTGCTAAGTAACAGAGGGCATCAGAATGATAGAAACTCTGCTGATTTCCGTTTGTGCCATCACCGGGGGATCGAATGAGCTAGGATTACGAGTCGGGAGCGACGTCCACTCAGCAATAAAGCCCCCTAGTTTGTGTATTGGTGCAAAAGATAATTTGGGAGAGGTTAAGGGAAAGGAATGACGTTTGGTGGCCTTGAAAGCTCTGGAGGGGAGGGGGGTTGCCAGTTATGAATTAAAATTGTTATTTTTTAAGATAGGATATATAAGCAAAAGACATTGCGAGATATAGTAAGAAAAGTGTTTCTGACTGAAGTTAGGTGCTGTGTGATTGACTTGTATGTTAGGAAAAAGAATATTTATTAGAAACTTAGATAATCTTTAGAAATGTTTCTTCGCAAATAGTTGCAAATTATTGTGTGAAAAGCCTATGGTTACCGTACCTTAAACAAACACTCGTGAGCACAATTAGTCCACGGGATTCAGAGAGAGTGAGAATGAACAGCGAAATAGTAACACAAAATGTGACAATGAGGGGAAACTATGTCATTCAAACGTTAACCATATAAATTACAGTAACACTAACTGAGCGTCCACATACATATTCCAATCATTTTATGTTAACCATTTTAGGGTTGGTTAGGTTCGGTTATATATCTACATTAGTTTTAACTCAAATGAAAAGAACTTAACTCATAATGAAATGAACAGTTTTATCATTTCATAAGAAAAAAATTAGAGAAAATATATTAATTCAGGAAAACTTGGCTTATTAGGCAAAACGGGCCTTGCATAGTAGGCTGAGAAGTGCGTTCTGGCTACTAGGTACGACATGTATAGTTAGTATTTTATATATATATATATATATATATATATATATATATATATATATATATATATATATATATATATATATAATATTTTTTATTTTATTTATTTTTTAAAAATGTTATATTTATAAATATATATGTATATTTAAATATTGATATATACCTGTGGGTCCAGGAGGCCATCTGTGTCCCCTCAGATGGTCTCCCTTATCACAGTTTGTGTCCATGAATGTGCGTCTGTGTGTGTGTTTATCCCTGTGAGTGTCCGTGTGAGTGTGTGAGAGTCCGGTTGCGTGTGTGTCCGGTTATGCCTGTGGATCCACGAGGCCATCTGTGTCCCTTCAGATGGTCTCCCTTATCACAGCCTATGGGTGTGTGTGAGTGTGAGTGCCCCTGTGAGTGTTCGGGTGAGGGTGTGTGTGTGAGTGTCCGGGTTTATGTGAGGTTTGGTTCCAGGAAACATCCTTCCCCTCCCCCTCCCCATATCT
Organism: Procambarus clarkii; assembly: GCF_040958095.1. NCBI lineage: Eukaryota > Metazoa > Arthropoda > Malacostraca > Decapoda > Cambaridae > Procambarus > Procambarus clarkii. The sequence continues at coordinate 982,083 of NW_027189142.1, forward strand.
CCTTCCTTATTCCCACCGTGGGTTCGAATCCCAGGTGATTAGACCTGCCCTAAGTACATGGATCCAAGGTATCCATTCGTGGGCCCAACGGATTTCACCCCTTCCTCACTTTCCAAGGGCCAGGTCAATTCCAGCTATCCAGGAAACCTGTCGAAAGAGAGGCAGCTACAGGAGGGGACACACAAATATTTGTGCCCTGCAGTTACACACCCGTTCCAACAGGCTCGATCGCAATCTATCCAGATGAGAACACATTCTCTTCCGACTAGACCACGCTGGAGTCGCTGTATGTCTTATATTTGGTTCCTTTATTTATAGTTAGTATTTTTGGTGTATTAATTGATTTGTTTTAATTTTTTAATGACTTGGGTAGAGTGATTTAGGTAGTTGGGGGGGGAGGTCGGGTTGTGTGTGTAGTGGATTGTATGAGATCGTGGTTTGTTAGTATTTATCTAGTTGTGTTCACCTAGTTGTGCTTGCGAGGGTTGAGCTCTGCTCTTTCGGCCCGCCTCTCAACTGCCAATCAATCAATCAATTATTAACTAATAAAAAAAAATTCCACACACACACACACCCAGGAAGCAGCCCGCAACAGCTGTCTAACGCCCACTTACATATTTACTGCTAAGTAACAGAGGGCATCAGAATGATAGAAACTCTGCTGATTTCCGTTTGTGCCATCACCGGGGGATCGAATGAGCTAGGATTACGAGTCGGGAGCGACGTCCACTCAGCAATAAAGCCCCCTAGTTTGTGTATTGGTGCAAAAGATAATTTGGGAGAGGTTAAGGGAAAGGAATGACGTTTGGTGGCCTTGAAAGCTCTGGACGGGAGGGGGGTTGCCAGTTATGAATTAAAATTGTTATTTTTTAAGATAGGATATATAAGCAAAAGACATTGCGAGATATAGTAAGAAAAGTGTTTCTGACTGAAGTTAGGTGCTGTGTGATTGACTTGTATGTTAGGAAAAAGAATATTTATTAGAAACTTAGATAATCTTTAGAAATGTTTCTTCGCAAATAGTTGCAAATTATTGTGTGAAAAGCCTATGGTTACCGTACCTTAAACAAACACTCGTGAGCACAATTAGTCCACGGGATTCAGAGAGAGTGAGAATGAACAGCGAAATAGTAACACAAAATGTGACAATGAGGGGAAACTATGTCATTCAAACGTTAACCATATAAATTACAGTAACACTAACTGAGCGTCCACATACATATTCCAATCATTTTATGTTAACCATTTTAGGGTTAGTTAGGTTCGGTTATATATCTACATTAGTTTTAACTCAAATGAAAAGAACTTAACTCATAATGAAATGAACAGTTTTATCATTTCATAAGAAAAAAATTAGAGAAAATATATTAATTCAGGAAAACTTGGCTTATTAGGCAAAACGGGCCTTGCATAGTAGGCTGAGAAGTGCGTTCTGGCTACTAGGTACGACATGAATAGTTAGTATTTTATATATATATATATATATATATATATATATATATATATATATATATATATATATATATATATATATATATATATATATATATATATATATATAATATTTTTTATTTTATTTATTTTTTAAAAATGTTATATTTATAAATATATATGTATATTTAATTATTGATATATACCTGTGGGTCCAGGAGGCCATCTGTGTCCCCTCAGATGGTCTCCCTTATCACAGTTTGTGTCCATGAATGTGCGTCTGTGTGTGTGTTTATCCCTGTGAGTGTCCGTGTGAGTGTGTGAGAGTCCGGTTGCGTGTGTGTCCGGTTATGCCTGTGGATCCACGAGGCCATCTGTGTCCCTTCAGATGGTCTCCCTTATCACAGCCTATGGGTGTGTGTGAGTGTGAGTGCCCCTGTGAGTGTTCGGGTGAGGGTGTGTGTGTGAGTGTCCGGGTTTATGTGAGGTTTGGTTCCAGGAAACATCCTTCCCCTCCCCCTCCCCATATCTCCTTCCTTATTCCCACCGTGGGTTCGAATCCCAGGTGATTAGACCTGCCCTAAGTCCATGGATCCAAGGTATCCATCCGTGGGCCCAACGGATTTCACCCCTTCCTCACTTTCCAAGGGCCAGGTCAATTCCAGCTATCCAGGAAACCTGTCGAAAGAGAGGCAGCTACAGGAGGGGACACACAAATATTTGTGCCCTGCAGTTACACACCCGTTCCAACAGGCTCGATCGCAATCTATCCAGATGAGAACACATTCTCTTCCGACTAGACCACGCTGGAGTCGCTGTATGTCTCAAATTTGGTTCCTTTATTTATAGTTAGTATTTTTGGTGTATTAATTGATTTGTTTTAATTTTTTAATGACTTGGGTAGAGTGATTTAGGTAGTTGGGGGGGGAGGTCGGGTTGTGTGTGTAGTGGATTGTATGAGATCGTGGTTTGTTAGTATTTATCTAGTTGTGTTCACCTAGTTGTGCTTGCGAGGGTTGAGCTCTGCTCTTTCGGCCCGCCTCTCAACTGCCAATCAATCAATCAATTATTAACTAATAAAAAAAATTCCACACACACACACACCCAGGAAGCAGCCCGCAACAGCTGTCTAACGCCCACTTACATATTTACTGCTAAGTAACAGAGGGCATCAGAATGATAGAAACTCTGCTGATTTCCGTTTGTGCCATCACCGGGGGATCGAATGAGCTAGGATTACGAGTCGGGAGCGACGTCCACTCAGCAATAAAGCCCCCTAGTTTGTGTATTGGTGCAAAAGATAATTTGGGAGAGGTTAAGGGAAAGGAATGACGTTTGGTGGCCTTGAAAGCTCTGGAGGGGAGGGGGGTTGCCAGTTATGAATTAAAATTGTTATTTTTTAAGATAGGATATATAAGCAAAAGACATTGCGAGATATAGTAAGAAAAGTGTTTCTGACTGAAGTTAGGTGCTGTGTGATTGACTTGTATGTTAGGAAAAAGAATATTTATTAGAAACTTAGATAATCTTTAGAAATGTTTCTTCGCAAATAGTTGCAAATTATTGTGTGAAAAGCCTATGGTTACCGTACCTTAAACAAACACTCGTGAGCACAATTAGTCCACGGGATTCAGAGAGAGTGAGAATGAACAGCGAAATAGTAACACAAAATGTGACAATGAGGGGAAACTATGTCATTCAAACGTTAACCATATAAATTACAGTAACACTAACTGAGCGTCCACATACATATTCCAATCATTTTATGTTAACCATTTTAGGGTTGGTTAGGTTCGGTTATATATCTACATTAGTTTTAACTCAAATGAAAAGAACTTAACTCATAATGAAATGAACAGTTTTATCATTTCATAAGAAAAAAATTAGAGAAAATATATTAATTCAGGAAAACTTGGCTTATTAGGCAAAACGGGCCTTGCATAGTAGGCTGAGAAGTGCGTTCTGGCTACTAGGTACGACATGTATAGTTAGTATTTTATATATATATATATATATATATATATATATATATATATATATATATATATATATATATATATATAATATTTTTTATTTTATTTATTTTTTAAAAATGTTATATTTATAAATATATATGTATATTTAAATATTGATATATTTAAAGTGGGTCCAGGAGGCCATCTGTGTCCCCTCAGATGGTCTCCCTTATCACAGTTTGTGTCCATGAATGTGCGTCTGTGTGTGTGTTTATCCCTGTGAGTGTCCGTGTGAGTGTGTGAGAGTCCGGTTGCGTGTGTGTCCGGTTATGCCTGTGGATCCACGAGGCCATCTGTGTCCCTTCAGATGGTCTCCCTTATCACAGCCTATGGGTGTGTGTGAGTGTGAGTGCCCCTGTGAGTGTTCGGGTGAGGGTGTGTGTGTGAGTGTCCGGGTTTATGTGAGGTTTGGTTCCAGGAAACATCCTTCCCCTCCCCCTCCCCATATCTCCTTCCTTATTCCCACCGTGGGTTCGAATCCCAGGTGATTAGACCTGCCCTAAGTCCATGGATCCAAGGTATCCATCCGTGGGCCCAACGGATTTCACCCCTTCCTCACTTTCCAAGGGCCAGGTCAATTCCAGCTATCCAGGAAACCTGTCGAAAGAGAGGCAGCTACAGGAGGGGACACACAAATATTTGTGCCCTGCAGTTACACACCCGTTCCAACAGGCTCGATCGCAATCTATCCAGATGAGAACACATTCTCTTCCGACTAGACCACGCTGGAGTCGCTGTATGTCTCAAATTTGGTTCCTTTATTTATAGTTAGTATTTTTGGTGTATTAATTGATTTGTTTTAATTTTTTAATGACTTGGGTAGAGTGATTTAGGTAGTTGGGGGGGGGAGGTCGGGTTGTGTGTGTAGTGGATTGTATGAGATCGTGGTTTGTTAGTATTTATCTAGTTGTGTTCACCTAGTTGTGCTTGCGAGGGTTGAGCTCTGCTCTTTCGGCCCGCCTCTCAACTGCCAATCAATCAATCAATTATTAACTAATAAAAAAAAATTCCACACACACACACACCCAGGAAGCAGCCCGCAACAGCTGTCTAACGCCCACTTACATATTTACTGCTAAGTAACAGAGGGCATCAGAATGATAGAAACTCTGCTGATTTCCGTTTGTGCCATCACCGGGGGATCGAATGAGCTAGGATTACGAGTCGGGAGCGACGTCCACTCAGCAATAAAGCCCCCTAGTTTGTGTATTGGTGCAAAAGATAATTTGGGAGAGGTTAAGGGAAAGGAATGACGTTTGGTGGCCTTGAAAGCTCTGGAGGGGAGGGGGGTTGCCAGTTATGAATTAAAATTGTTATTTTTTAAGATAGGATATATAAGCAAAAGACATTGCGAGATATAGTAAGAAAAGTGTTTCTGACTGAAGTTAGGTGCTGTGTGATTGACTTGTATGTTAGGAAAAAGAATATTTATTAGAAACTTAGATAATCTTTAGAAATGTTTCTTCGCAAATAGTTGCAAATTATTGTGTGAAAAGCCTATGGTTACCGTACCTTAAACAAACACTCGTGAGCACAATTAGTCCACGGGATTCAGAGAGAGTGAGAATGAACAGCGAAATAGTAACACAAAATGTGACAATGAGGGGAAACTATGTCATTCAAACGTTAACCATATAAATTACAGTAACACTAACTGAGCGTCCACATACATATTCCAATCATTTTATGTTAACCATTTTAGGGTTGGTTAGGTTCGGTTATATATCTACATTAGTTTTAACTCAAATGAAAAGAACTTAACTCATAATGAAATGAACAGTTTTATCATTTCATAAGAAAAAAATTAGAGAAAATATATTAATTCAGGAAAACTTGGCTTATTAGGCAAAACGGGCCTTGCATAGTAGGCTGAGAAGTGCGTTCTGGCTACTAGGTACGACATGTATAGTTAGTATTTTATATATATATATATATATATATATATATATATATATATATATATATATATATATATAATTTTTTTTATTTTATTTATTTTTTAAAAATGTTATATTTATAAATATATATGTATATTTAATTATTGATATATACCTGTGGGTCCAGGAGGCCATCTGTGTCCCCTCAGATGGTCTCCCTTATCACAGTTTGTGTCCATGAATGTGCGTCTGTGTGTGTGTTTATCCCTGTGAGTGTCCGTGTGAGTGTGTGAGAGTCCGGTTGCGTGTGTGTCCGGTTATGCCTGTGGATCCACGAGGCCATCTGTGTCCCTTCAGATGGTCTCCCTTATCACAGCCTATGGGTGTGTGTGAGTGTGAGTGCCCCTGTGAGTGTTCGGGTGAGGGTGTGTGTGTGAGTGTCCGGGTTTATGTGAGGTTTGGTTCCAGGAAACATCCTTCCCCTCCCCCTCCCCATATCTCCTTCCTTATTCCCACCGTGGGTTCGAATCCCAGGTGATTAGACCTGCCCTAAGTCCATGGATCCAAGGTATCCATCCGTGGGCCCAACGGATTTCACCCCTTCCTCACTTTCCAAGGGCCAGGTCAATTCCAGCTATCCAGGAAACCTGTCGAAAGAGAGGCAGCTACAGGAGGGGACACACAAATATTTGTGCCCTGCAGTTACACACCCGTTCCAACCGGCTCGATCGCAATCTATCCAGATGAGAACACATTCTCTTCCGACTAGACCACGCTGGAGTCGCTGTATGTCTCAAATTTGGTTCCTTTATTTATAGTTAGTATTTTTGGTGTATTAATTGATTTGTTTTAATTTTTTAATGACTTGGGTAGAGTGATTTAGGTAGTTGGGGGGGGAGGTCGGGTTGTGTGTGTAGTGGATTGTATGAGATCGTGGTTTGTTAGTATTTATCTAGTTGTGTTCACCTAGTTGTGCTTGCGAGGGTTGAGCTCTGCTCGTTCGGCCCGCCTCTCAACTGCCAATCAATCAATCAATTATTAACTAATAAAAAAAAATTCCACACACACACACACACCCAGGAAGCAGCCCGCAACAGCTGTCTAACGCCCACTTACATATTTACTGCTAAGTAACAGAGGGCATCAGAATGATAGAAACTCTGCTGATTTCCGTTTGTGCCATCACCGGGGGATCGAATGAGCTAGGATTACGAGTCGGGAGCGACGTCCACTCAGCAATAAAGCCCCCTGGTTTGTGTATTGGTGCAAAAGATAATTTGGGAGAGGTTAAGGGAAAGGAATGACGTTTGGTGGCCTTGAAAGCTCTGGAGGGGAGGGGGGTTGCCAGTTATGAATTAAAATTGTTATTTTTTAAGATAGGATATATAAGCAAAAGACATTGCGAGATATAGTAAGAAAAGTGTTTCTGACTGAAGTTAGGTGCTGTGTGATTGACTTGTATGTTAGGAAAAAGAATATTTATTAGAAACTTAGATAATCTTTAGAAATGTTTCTTCGCAAATAGTTGCAAATTATTGTGTGAAAAGCCTATGGTTACCGTACCTTAAACAAACACTCGTGAGCACAATTAGTCCACGGGATTCAGAGAGAGTGAGAATGAACAGCGAAATAGTAACACAAAATGTGACAATGAGGGGAAACTATGTCATTCAAACGTTAACCATATAAATTACAGTAACACTAACTGAGCGTCCACATACATATTCCAATCATTTTATGTTAACCATTTTAGGGTTGGTTAGGTTCGGTTATATATCTACATTAGTTTTAACTCAAATGAAAAGAACTTAACTCATAATGAAATGAACAGTTTTATCATTTCATAAGAAAAAAATTAGAGAAAATATATTAATTCAGGAAAACTTGGCTTATTAGGCAAAACGGGCCTTGCATAGTAGGCTGAGAAGTGCGTTCTGGCTACTAGGTACGACATGTATAGTTAGTATTTTATATATATATATATATATATATATATATATATATATATATATATATATATATATATATATATATATATATATATATATATATATAATTTTTTTTATTTTATTTATTTTTTAAAAATGTTATATTTATAAATATATATGTATATTTAATTATTGATATATACCTGTGGGTCCAGGAGGCCATCTGTGTCCCCTCAGATGGTCTCCCTTATCACAGTTTGTGTCCATGAATGTGCGTCTGTGTGTGTGTTTATCCCTGTGAGTGTCCGTGTGAGTGTGTGAGAGTCCGGTTGCGTGTGTGTCCGGTTATGCCTGTGGATCCACGAGGCCATCTGTGTCCCTTCAGATGGTCTCCCTTATCACAGCCTATGGGTGTGTGTGAGTGTGAGTGCCCCTGTGAGTGTTCGGGTGAGGGTGTGTGTGTGAGTGTCCGGGTTTATGTGAGGTTTGGTTCCAGGAAACATCCTTCCCCTCCCCCTCCCCATATCTCCTTCCTTATTCCCACCGTGGGTTCGAATCCCAGGTGATTAGACCTGCCCTAAGTCCATGGATCCAAGGTATCCATCCGTGGGCCCAACGGATTTCACCCCTTCCTCACTTTCCAAGGGCCAGGTCAATTCCAGCTATCCAGGAAACCTGTCGAAAGAGAGGCAGCTACAGGAGGGGACACACAAATATTTGTGCCCTGCAGTTACACACCCGTTCCAACAGGCTCGATCGCAATCTATCCAGATGAGAACACATTCTCTTCCGACTAGACCACGCTGGAGTCGCTGTATGTCTCAAATTTGGTTCCTTTATTTATAGTTAGTATTTTTGGTGTATTAATTGATTTGTTTTAATTTTTTAATGACTTGGGTAGAGTGATTTAGGTAGTTGGGGGGGGAGGTCGGGTTGTGTGTGTAGTGGATTGTATGAGATCGTGATTTGTTAGTATTTATCTAGTTGTGTTCACCTAGTTGTGCTTGCGAGGGTTGAGCTCTGCTCGTTCGGCCCGCCTCTCAACTGCCAATCAATCAATCAATTATTAACTAATAAAAAAAAATTCCACACACACACACACCCAGGAAGCAGCCCGCAACAGCTGTCTAACGCCCACTTACATATTTACTGCTAAGTAACAGAGGGCATCAGAATGATAGAAACTCTGCTGATTTCCGTTTGTGCCATCACCGGGGGATCGAATGAGCTAGGATTACGAGTCGGGAGCGACGTCCACTCAGCAATAAAGCCCCCTGGTTTGTGTATTGGTGCAAAAGATAATTTGGGAGAGGTTAAGGGAAAGGAATGACGTTTGGTGGCCTTGAAAGCTCTGGAGGGGAGGGGGGTTGCCAGTTATGAATTAAAATTGTTATTTTTTAAGATAGGATATATAAGCAAAAGACATTGCGAGATATAGTAAGAAAAGTGTTTCTGACTGAAGTTAGGTGCTGTGTGATTGACTTATATGTTAGGAAAAAGAATATTTATTAGAAACTTAGGATTAAAAATGGCGAGGTCACTTTAGAACAGGAATTCGTACAACTGGTTAGAAATGTTAAAAAAGAGATAAGGAAAGCAAAAAGAAACTATGAAGTTCGCATAGCAGGGCAAGCAAAGACAAATCCTAAAGGGTTTTTTCAGTTATATCGTACTAAGACTAGGGAAAGGATAGGTCCATTAAAAACTGAGACAGGTCAAATAACAGATAGTGATGAAGAGATGAGTAGTATTTTTAATAAATATTTTGTATCTGTATTTACTAAAGAGGAACTTAACAATATGCCTTCAGCCGAACAAGTCTATGTGGGTGGGGACGAGGACAGGTTGACGAGTTTAGCAGTTACCAGGGAGGATGTTCTTAAACAAATAGTAAAACTCAAACCAAACAAATCCCCAGGGCCGGATGAAGTGTTTGCCAGGGTGCTTAAAGAATGCAAAGAGGAGCTTTGTGACCCACTGTCAACCATATTTAATAAATCAATAGAGTCAGGCAGAGTGCCAGAGTTTTGGAAAGTTGCTAATGTGATACCAGTTTTTAAGAAAGGAGATAGATCACTTGCGTCTAACTATCGACCAATTAGCCTAACGTCTATTGTGGGAAAGTTACTCGAATCTATAATAGCAAATAAAATTCGTCTTCATCTTGAAAAACATAAATTAATAATTGAGTCGCAACATGGTTTTATAAATGGCCGTTCATGTTTAACAAATTTGTTATCTTTTTATTCTAGCATTGTTGAGGCAGTTGATAGTGGTAAGGATTGCGATGTTGTATACCTTGACTTTAGCAAAGCTTTTGATACAGTGCCACATGAAAGACTGATTAAAAAAATAGAGTCTCATGGTATTGGGGGTGCTATATTAAGCTGGATTAGGGCATGGCTATACCAAAGGAAACAGAGAGTTAGTATAAATGGAATCAAGTCAGAGTGGGAAAATGTTGTAAGTGGAGTGCCTCAAGGCTCTGTCCTGGGACCTCTGTTGTTTATAATATATATAAATGATTTAGATTCAGGTTTGAGTAGCAACATTTGCAAATTTGCCGATGATACGAAAATCGGTAGGGAAATTAATTCGGAGGAGGACTCACTATCACTTCAAGTTGATCTAGATAGGGTTTTGAAATGGTCAAAGGATTGGCAGATGCAGTTTAATGCTGATAAATGTAAAGTTCTGAGGTTAGGTAATGATGATAGAGTTACAAGATACGAGCTAGATGGTGTTGTGATTGCGAAGTCGGATTGCGAAAGGGATCTGGGAGTTATGATTAGTAAGAATTTAAAACAAAAGGATCAATGCATAAATGTTCGTAATAAGGCAAATCGGACACTTGGATTTATTAATCGCAGCGTTAGTAACAAGACACCTGGTGTGGTTCTCAAGCTATATCTTGCTCTAGTTAGGCCCCATTTAGATTATGCAGTTCAGTTTTGGTCGCCATATTATAGAATGGATATAAATTCACTTGAACGTGTCCAGCGTAGGATGACTAAGTTAATTCCCCAAATTAGAAATCTTTCATATGAAGAAAGATTAACAAAGCTTAAGTTGCATTCACTGGAAAGGCGAAGAGTTAGGGGTGACATGATAGAGGTTTACAAGTGGATGAATGGACATAACCGGGGGGATATTAATAGGGTATTAAAAGTATCAACACAGGACAGAACCCGAAACAATGGATATAAATTGGATAAGTTTAGATTTAGGAAAGACTTGGGTAAATACTGGTTCAGTAACAGGGTTGTTGATTTGTGGAACCAATTGCCGCGTAACATTGTGGAGGTGGGGTCCCTCGATTGTTTCAAGCACGGGTTGGACAAGTATATGAGTGGGATTGGGTGGTTATAGAATAGGAGCTGCCTCGTATGGGCCAATAGGCCTTCTGCAGTTACCTTTGTTCTTATGTTCTTATGTTCTTATAATCTTTAGAAATGTTTCTTCGCAAATAGTTGCAAATTATTGTGTGAAAAGCCTATGGTTACCGTACCTTAAACAAACACTCGTGAGCACAATTAGTCCACGGGATTCAGAGAGAGTGAGAATGAACAGCGAAATAGTAACACAAAATGTGACAATGAGGGGAAACTATGTCATTCAAACGTTAACCATATAAATTACAGTAACACTAACTGAGCGTCCACATACATATTCCAATCATTTTATGTTAACCATTTTAGGGTTGGTTAGGTTCGGTTATATATCTACATTAGTTTTAACTCAAATGAAAAGAACTTAACTCATAATGAAATGAACAGTTTTATCATTTCATAAGAAAAAAATTAGAGAAAATATATTAATTCAGGAAAACTTGGCTTATTAGGCAAAACGGGCCTTGCATAGTAGGCTGAGAAGTGCGTTCTGGCTACTAGGTACGACATGTATAGTTAGTATTTTATATATATATATATATATATATATATATATATATATATATATATATATATATATAATTTTTTTTATTTTATTTATTTTTTAAAAATGTTATATTTATAAATATATATGTATATTTAATTATTGATATATACCTGTGGGTCCAGGAGGCCATCTGTGTCCCCTCAGATGGTCTCCCTTATCACAGTTTGTGTCCATGAATGTGCGTCTGTGTGTGTGTTTATCCCTGTGAGTGTCCGTGTGAGTGTGTGAGAGTCCGGTTGCGTGTGTGTCCGGTTATGCCTGTGGATCCACGAGGCCATCTGTGTCCCTTCAGATGGTCTCCCTTATCACAGCCTATGGGTGTGTGTGAGTGTGAGTGCCCCTGTGAGTGTTCGGGTGAGGGTGTGTGTGTGAGTGTCCGGGTTTATGTGAGGTTTGGTTCCAGGAAACATCCTTCCCCTCCCCCTCCCCATATCTCCTTCCTTATTCCCACCGTGGGTTCGAATCCCAGGTGATTAGACCTGCCCTAAGTCCATGGATCCAAGGTATCCATCCGTGGGCCCAACGGATTTCACCCCTTCCTCACTTTCCAAGGGCCAGGTCAATTCCAGCTATCCAGGAAACCTGTCGAAAGAGAGGCAGCTACAGGAGGGGACACACAAATATTTGTGCCCTGCAGTTACACACCCGTTCCAACAGGCTCGATCGCAATCTATCCAGATGAGAACACATTCTCTTCCGACTAGACCACGCTGGAGTCGCTGTATGTCTCAAATTTGGTTCCTTTATTTATAGTTAGTATTTTTGGTGTATTAATTGATTTGTTTTAATTTTTTAATGACTTGGGTAGAGTGATTTAGGTAGTTGGGGGGGGAGGTCGGGTTGTGTGTGTAGTGGATTGTATGAGATCGTGATTTGTTAGTATTTATCTAGTTGTGTTCACCTAGTTGTGCTTGCGAGGGTTGAGCTCTGCTCGTTCGGCCCGCCTCTCAACTGCCAATCAATCAATCAATTATTAACTAATAAAAAAAAATTCCACACACACACACACCCAGGAAGCAGCCCGCAACAGCTGTCTAACGCCCACTTACATATTTACTGCTAAGTAACAGAGGGCATCAGAATGATAGAAACTCTGCTGATTTCCGTTTGTGCCATCACCGGGGGATCGAATGAGCTAGGATTACGAGTCGGGAGCGACGTCCACTCAGCAATAAAGCCCCCTGGTTTGTGTATTGGTGCAAAAGATAATTTGGGAGAGGTTAAGGGAAAGGAATGACGTTTGGTGGCCTTGAAAGCTCTGGAGGGGAGGGGGGTTGCCAGTTATGAATTAAAATTGTTATTTTTTAAGATAGGATATATAAGCAAAAGACATTGCGAGATATAGTAAGAAAAGTGTTTCTGACTGAAGTTAGGTGCTGTGTGATTGACTTATATGTTAGGAAAAAGAATATTTATTAGAAACTTAGGATTAAAAATGGCGAGGTCACTTTAGAACAGGAATTCGTACAACTGGTTAGAAATGTTAAAAAAGAGATAAGGAAAGCAAAAAGAAACTATGAAGTTCGCATAGCAGGGCAAGCAAAGACAAATCCTAAAGGGTTTTTTCAGTTATATCGTACTAAGACTAGGGAAAGGATAGGTCCATTAAAAACTGAGACAGGTCAAATAACAGATAGTGATGAAGAGATGAGTAGTATTTTTAATAAATATTTTGTATCTGTATTTACTAAAGAGGAACTTAACAATATGCCTTCAGCCGAACAAGTCTATGTGGGTGGGGACGAGGACAGGTTGACGAGTTTAGCAGTTACCAGGGAGGATGTTCTTAAACAAATAGTAAAACTCAAACCAAACAAATCCCCAGGGCCGGATGAAGTGTTTGCCAGGGTGCTTAAAGAATGCAAAGAGGAGCTTTGTGACCCACTGTCAACCATATTTAATAAATCAATAGAGTCAGGCAGAGTGCCAGAGTTTTGGAAAGTTGCTAATGTGATACCAGTTTTTAAGAAAGGAGATAGATCACTTGCGTCTAACTATCGACCAATTAGCCTAACGTCTATTGTGGGAAAGTTACTCGAATCTATAATAGCAAATAAAATTCGTCTTCATCTTGAAAAACATAAATTAATAATTGAGTCGCAACATGGTTTTATAAATGGCCGTTCATGTTTAACAAATTTGTTATCTTTTTATTCTAGCATTGTTGAGGCAGTTGATAGTGGTAAGGATTGCGATGTTGTATACCTTGACTTTAGCAAAGCTTTTGATACAGTGCCACATGAAAGACTGATTAAAAAAATAGAGTCTCATGGTATTGGGGGTGCTATATTAAGCTGGATTAGGGCATGGCTATACCAAAGGAAACAGAGAGTTAGTATAAATGGAATCAAGTCAGAGTGGGAAAATGTTGTAAGTGGAGTGCCTCAAGGCTCTGTCCTGGGACCTCTGTTGTTTATAATATATATAAATGATTTAGATTCAGGTTTGAGTAGCAACATTTGCAAATTTGCCGATGATACGAAAATCGGTAGGGAAATTAATTCGGAGGAGGACTCACTATCACTTCAAGTTGATCTAGATAGGGTTTTGAAATGGTCAAAGGATTGGCAGATGCAGTTTAATGCTGATAAATGTAAAGTTCTGAGGTTAGGTAATGATGATAGAGTTACAAGATACGAGCTAGATGGTGTTGTGATTGCGAAGTCGGATTGCGAAAGGGATCTGGGAGTTATGATTAGTAAGAATTTAAAACAAAAGGATCAATGCATAAATGTTCGTAATAAGGCAAATCGGACACTTGGATTTATTAATCGCAGCGTTAGTAACAAGACACCTGGTGTGGTTCTCAAGCTATATCTTGCTCTAGTTAGGCCCCATTTAGATTATGCAGTTCAGTTTTGGTCGCCATATTATAGAATGGATATAAATTCACTTGAACGTGTCCAGCGTAGGATGACTAAGTTAATTCCCCAAATTAGAAATCTTTCATATGAAGAAAGATTAACAAAGCTTAAGTTGCATTCACTGGAAAGGCGAAGAGTTAGGGGTGACATGATAGAGGTTTACAAGTGGATGAATGGACATAACCGGGGGGATATTAATAGGGTATTAAAAGTATCAACACAGGACAGAACCCGAAACAATGGATATAAATTGGATAAGTTTAGATTTAGGAAAGACTTGGGTAAATACTGGTTCAGTAACAGGGTTGTTGATTTGTGGAACCAATTGCCGCGTAACATTGTGGAGGTGGGGTCCCTCGATTGTTTCAAGCACGGGTTGGACAAGTATATGAGTGGGATTGGGTGGTTATAGAATAGGAGCTGCCTCGTATGGGCCAATAGGCCTTCTGCAGTTACCTTTGTTCTTATGTTCTTATGTTCTTATAATCTTTAGAAATGTTTCTTCGCAAATAGTTGCAAATTATTGTGTGAAAAGCCTATGGTTACCGTACCTTAAACAAACACTCGTGAGCACAATTAGTCCACGGGATTCAGAGAGAGTGAGAATGAACAGCGAAATAGTAACACAAAATGTGACAATGAGGGGAAACTATGTCATTCAAACGTTAACCATATAAATTACAGTAACACTAACTGAGCGTCCACATACATATTCCAATCATTTTATGTTAACCATTTTAGGGTTGGTTAGGTTCGGTTATATATCTACATTAGTTTTAACTCAAATGAAAAGAACTTAACTCATAATGAAATGAACAGTTTTATCATTTCATAAGAAAAAAATTAGAGAAAATATATTAATTCAGGAAAACTTGGCTTATTAGGCAAAACGGGCCTTGCATAGTAGGCTGAGAAGTGCGTTCTGGCTACTAGGTACGACATGTATAGTTAGTATTTTATATATATATATATATATATATATATATATATATATATATATATATATATATATATATAATTTTTTTTATTTTATTTATTTTTTAAAAATGTTATATTTATAAATATATATGTATATTTAATTATTGATATATACCTGTGGGTCCAGGAGGCCATCTGTGTCCCCTCAGATGGTCTCCCTTATCACAGTTTGTGTCCATGAATGTGCGTCTGTGTGTGTGTTTATCCCTGTGAGTGTCCGTGTGAGTGTGTGAGAGTCCGGTTGCGTGTGTGTCCGGTTATGCCTGTGGATCCACGAGGCCATCTGTGTCCCTTCAGATGGTCTCCCTTATCACAGCCTATGGGTGTGTGTGAGTGTGAGTGCCCCTGTGAGTGTTCGGGTGAGGGTGTGTGTGTGAGTGTCCGGGTTTATGTGAGGTTTGGTTCCAGGAAACATCCTTCCCCTCCCCCTCCCCATATCTCCTTCCTTATTCCCACCGTGGGTTCGAATCCCAGGTGATTAGACCTGCCCTAAGTCCATGGATCCAAGGTATCCATCCGTGGGCCCAACGGATTTCACCCCTTCCTCACTTTCCAAGGGCCAGGTCAATTCCAGCTATCCAGGAAACCTGTCGAAAGAGAGGCAGCTACAGGAGGGGACACACAAATATTTGTGCCCTGCAGTTACACACCCGTTCCAACCGGCTCGATCGCAATCTATCCAGATGAGAACACATTCTCTTCCGACTAGACCACGCTGGAGTCGCTGTATGTCTCAAATTTGGTTCCTTTATTTATAGTTAGTATTTTTGGTGTATTAATTGATTTGTTTTAATTTTTTAATGACTTGGGTAGAGTGATTTAGGTAGTTGGGGGGGGAGGTCGGGTTGTGTGTGTAGTGGATTGTATGAGATCGTGGTTTGTTAGTATTTATCTAGTTGTGTTCACCTAGTTGTGCTTGCGAGGGTTGAGCTCTGCTCGTTCGGCCCGCCTCTCAACTGCCAATCAATCAATCAATTATTAACTAATAAAAAAAAATTCCACACACACACACACACCCAGGAAGCAGCCCGCAACAGCTGTCTAACGCCCACTTACATATTTACTGCTAAGTAACAGAGGGCATCAGAATGATAGAAACTCTGCTGATTTCCGTTTGTGCCATCACCGGGGGATCGAATGAGCTAGGATTACGAGTCGGGAGCGACGTCCACTCAGCAATAAAGCCCCCTGGTTTGTGTATTGGTGCAAAAGATAATTTGGGAGAGGTTAAGGGAAAGGAATGACGTTTGGTGGCCTTGAAAGCTCTGGAGGGGAGGGGGGTTGCCAGTTATGAATTAAAATTGTTATTTTTTAAGATAGGATATATAAGCAAAAGACATTGCGAGATATAGTAAGAAAAGTGTTTCTGACTGAAGTTAGGTGCTGTGTGATTGACTTGTATGTTAGGAAAAAGAATATTTATTAGAAACTTAGATAATCTTTAGAAATGTTTCTTCGCAAATAGTTGCAAATTATTGTGTGAAAAGCCTATGGTTACCGTACCTTAAACAAACACTCGTGAGCACAATTAGTCCACGGGATTCAGAGAGAGTGAGAATGAACAGCGAAATAGTAACACAAAATGTGACAATGAGGGGAAACTATGTCATTCAAACGTTAACCATATAAATTACAGTAACACTAACTGAGCGTCCACATACATATTCCAATCATTTTATGTTAACCATTTTAGGGTTGGTTAGGTTCGGTTATATATCTACATTAGTTTTAACTCAAATGAAAAGAACTTAACTCATAATGAAATGAACAGTTTTATCATTTCATAAGAAAAAAATTAGAGAAAATATATTAATTCAGGAAAACTTGGCTTATTAGGCAAAACGGGCCTTGCATAGTAGGCTGAGAAGTGCGTTCTGGCTACTAGGTACGACATGTATAGTTAGTATTTTATATATATATATATATATATATATATATATATATATATATATATATATATATATATATATATATATATATATATATATATAATTTTTTTTATTTTATTTATTTTTTAAAAATGTTATATTTATAAATATATATGTATATTTAATTATTGATATATACCTGTGGGTCCAGGAGGCCATCTGTGTCCCCTCAGATGGTCTCCCTTATCACAGTTTGTGTCCATGAATGTGCGTCTGTGTGTGTGTTTATCCCTGTGAGTGTCCGTGTGAGTGTGTGAGAGTCCGGTTGCGTGTGTGTCCGGTTATGCCTGTGGATCCACGAGGCCATCTGTGTCCCTTCAGATGGTCTCCCTTATCACAGCCTATGGGTGTGTGTGAGTGTGAGTGCCCCTGTGAGTGTTCGGGTGAGGGTGTGTGTGTGAGTGTCCGGGTTTATGTGAGGTTTGGTTCCAGGAAACATCCTTCCCCTCCCCCTCCCCATATCTCCTTCCTTATTCCCACCGTGGGTTCGAATCCCAGGTGATTAGACCTGCCCTAAGTCCATGGATCCAAGGTATCCATCCGTGGGCCCAACGGATTTCACCCCTTCCTCACTTTCCAAGGGCCAGGTCAATTCCAGCTATCCAGGAAACCTGTCGAAAGAGAGGCAGCTACAGGAGGGGACACACAAATATTTGTGCCCTGCAGTTACACACCCGTTCCAACAGGCTCGATCGCAATCTATCCAGATGAGAACACATTCTCTTCCGACTAGACCACGCTGGAGTCGCTGTATGTCTCAAATTTGGTTCCTTTATTTATAGTTAGTATTTTTGGTGTATTAATTGATTTGTTTTAATTTTTTAATGACTTGGGTAGAGTGATTTAGGTAGTTGGGGGGGGAGGTCGGGTTGTGTGTGTAGTGGATTGTATGAGATCGTGATTTGTTAGTATTTATCTAGTTGTGTTCACCTAGTTGTGCTTGCGAGGGTTGAGCTCTGCTCGTTCGGCCCGCCTCTCAACTGCCAATCAATCAATCAATTATTAACTAATAAAAAAAAATTCCACACACACACACACCCAGGAAGCAGCCCGCAACAGCTGTCTAACGCCCACTTACATATTTACTGCTAAGTAACAGAGGGCATCAGAATGATAGAAACTCTGCTGATTTCCGTTTGTGCCATCACCGGGGGATCGAATGAGCTAGGATTACGAGTCGGGAGCGACGTCCACTCAGCAATAAAGCCCCCTGGTTTGTGTATTGGTGCAAAAGATAATTTGGGAGAGGTTAAGGGAAAGGAATGACGTTTGGTGGCCTTGAAAGCTCTGGAGGGGAGGGGGGTTGCCAGTTATGAATTAAAATTGTTATTTTTTAAGATAGGATATATAAGCAAAAGACATTGCGAGATATAGTAAGAAAAGTGTTTCTGACTGAAGTTAGGTGCTGTGTGATTGACTTATATGTTAGGAAAAAGAATATTTATTAGAAACTTAGGATTAAAAATGGCGAGGTCACTTTAGAACAGGAATTCGTACAACTGGTTAGAAATGTTAAAAAAGAGATAAGGAAAGCAAAAAGAAACTATGAAGTTCGCATAGCAGGGCAAGCAAAGACAAATCCTAAAGGGTTTTTTCAGTTATATCGTACTAAGACTAGGGAAAGGATAGGTCCATTAAAAACTGAGACAGGTCAAATAACAGATAGTGATGAAGAGATGAGTAGTATTTTTAATAAATATTTTGTATCTGTATTTACTAAAGAGGAACTTAACAATATGCCTTCAGCCGAACAAGTCTATGTGGGTGGGGACGAGGACAGGTTGACGAGTTTAGCAGTTACCAGGGAGGATGTTCTTAAACAAATAGTAAAACTCAAACCAAACAAATCCCCAGGGCCGGATGAAGTGTTTGCCAGGGTGCTTAAAGAATGCAAAGAGGAGCTTTGTGACCCACTGTCAACCATATTTAATAAATCAATAGAGTCAGGCAGAGTGCCAGAGTTTTGGAAAGTTGCTAATGTGATACCAGTTTTTAAGAAAGGAGATAGATCACTTGCGTCTAACTATCGACCAATTAGCCTAACGTCTATTGTGGGAAAGTTACTCGAATCTATAATAGCAAATAAAATTCGTCTTCATCTTGAAAAACATAAATTAATAATTGAGTCGCAACATGGTTTTATAAATGGCCGTTCATGTTTAACAAATTTGTTATCTTTTTATTCTAGCATTGTTGAGGCAGTTGATAGTGGTAAGGATTGCGATGTTGTATACCTTGACTTTAGCAAAGCTTTTGATACAGTGCCACATGAAAGACTGATTAAAAAAATAGAGTCTCATGGTATTGGGGGTGCTATATTAAGCTGGATTAGGGCATGGCTATACCAAAGGAAACAGAGAGTTAGTATAAATGGAATCAAGTCAGAGTGGGAAAATGTTGTAAGTGGAGTGCCTCAAGGCTCTGTCCTGGGACCTCTGTTGTTTATAATATATATAAATGATTTAGATTCAGGTTTGAGTAGCAACATTTGCAAATTTGCCGATGATACGAA
The DNA here is from genome assembly GCF_040958095.1 of Procambarus clarkii. Classification (NCBI taxonomy): domain Eukaryota; kingdom Metazoa; phylum Arthropoda; class Malacostraca; order Decapoda; family Cambaridae; genus Procambarus; species Procambarus clarkii. The sequence goes on from NW_027189142.1 coordinate 1,001,552, forward strand.
AATCGGTAGGGAAATTAATTCGGAGGAGGACTCACTATCACTTCAAGTTGATCTAGATAGGGTTTTGAAATGGTCAAAGGATTGGCAGATGCAGTTTAATGCTGATAAATGTAAAGTTCTGAGGTTAGGTAATGATGATAGAGTTACAAGATACGAGCTAGATGGTGTTGTGATTGCGAAGTCGGATTGCGAAAGGGATCTGGGAGTTATGATTAGTAAGAATTTAAAACAAAAGGATCAATGCATAAATGTTCGTAATAAGGCAAATCGGACACTTGGATTTATTAATCGCAGCGTTAGTAACAAGACACCTGGTGTGGTTCTCAAGCTATATCTTGCTCTAGTTAGGCCCCATTTAGATTATGCAGTTCAGTTTTGGTCGCCATATTATAGAATGGATATAAATTCACTTGAACGTGTCCAGCGTAGGATGACTAAGTTAATTCCCCAAATTAGAAATCTTTCATATGAAGAAAGATTAACAAAGCTTAAGTTGCATTCACTGGAAAGGCGAAGAGTTAGGGGTGACATGATAGAGGTTTACAAGTGGATGAATGGACATAACCGGGGGGATATTAATAGGGTATTAAAAGTATCAACACAGGACAGAACCCGAAACAATGGATATAAATTGGATAAGTTTAGATTTAGGAAAGACTTGGGTAAATACTGGTTCAGTAACAGGGTTGTTGATTTGTGGAACCAATTGCCGCGTAACATTGTGGAGGTGGGGTCCCTCGATTGTTTCAAGCACGGGTTGGACAAGTATATGAGTGGGATTGGGTGGTTATAGAATAGGAGCTGCCTCGTATGGGCCAATAGGCCTTCTGCAGTTACCTTTGTTCTTATGTTCTTATGTTCTTATAATCTTTAGAAATGTTTCTTCGCAAATAGTTGCAAATTATTGTGTGAAAAGCCTATGGTTACCGTACCTTAAACAAACACTCGTGAGCACAATTAGTCCACGGGATTCAGAGAGAGTGAGAATGAACAGCGAAATAGTAACACAAAATGTGACAATGAGGGGAAACTATGTCATTCAAACGTTAACCATATAAATTACAGTAACACTAACTGAGCGTCCACATACATATTCCAATCATTTTATGTTAACCATTTTAGGGTTGGTTAGGTTCGGTTATATATCTACATTAGTTTTAACTCAAATGAAAAGAACTTAACTCATAATGAAATGAACAGTTTTATCATTTCATAAGAAAAAAATTAGAGAAAATATATTAATTCAGGAAAACTTGGCTTATTAGGCAAAACGGGCCTTGCATAGTAGGCTGAGAAGTGCGTTCTGGCTACTAGGTACGACATGTATAGTTAGTATTTTATATATATATATATATATATATATATATATATATATATATATATATATATATATATATATATATATATATATATATATATAATATTTTTTATTTTATTTATTTTTTAAAAATGTTATATTTATAAATATATATGTATATTTAAATATTGATATATACCTGTGGGTCCAGGAGGCCATCTGTGTCCCCTCAGATGGTCTCCCTTATCACAGTTTGTGTCCATGAATGTGCGTCTGTGTGTGTGTTTATCCCTGTGAGTGTCCGTGTGAGTGTGTGAGAGTCCGGTTGCGTGTGTGTCCGGTTATGCCTGTGGATCCACGAGGCCATCTGTGTCCCTTCAGATGGTCTCCCTTATCACAGCCTATGGGTGTGTGTGAGTGTGAGTGCCCCTGTGAGTGTTCGGGTGAGGGTGTGTGTGTGAGTGTCCGGGTTTATGTGAGGTTTGGTTCCAGGAAACATCCTTCCTCTCCCCCTCCCCATATCTCCTTCCTTATTCCCACCGTGGGTTCGAATCCCAGGTGATTAGACCTGCCCTAAGTCCATGGATCCAAGGTATCCATTCGTGGGCCCAACGGATTTCACCCCTTCCTCACTTTCCAAGGGCCAGGTCAATTCCAGCTATCCAGGAAACCTGTCGAAAGAGAGGCAGCTACAGGAGGGGACACACAAATATTTGTGCCCTGCAGTTACACACCCGTTCCAACAGGCTCGATCGCAATCTATCCAGATGAGAACACATTCTCTTCCGACTAGACCACGCTGGAGTCGCTGTATGTCTCAAATTTGGTTCCTTTATTTATAGTTAGTATTTTTGGTGTATTAATTGATTTGTTTTAATTTTTTAATGACTTGGGTAGAGTGATTTAGGTAGTTGGGGGGGGGGGAGGTCGGGTTGTGTGTGTAGTGGATTGTATGAGATCGTGGTTTGTTAGTATTTATCTAGTTGTGTTCACCTAGTTGTGCTTGCGAGGGTTGAGCTCTGCTCTTTCGGCCCGCCTCTCAACTGCCAATCAATCAATCAATTATTAACTAATAAAAAAAAATTCCACACACACACACACCCAGGAAGCAGCCCGCAACAGCTGTCTAACGCCCACTTACATATTTACTGCTAAGTAACAGAGGGCATCAGAATGATAGAAACTCTGCTGATTTCCGTTTGTGCCATCACCGGGGGATCGAATGAGCTAGGATTACGAGTCGGGAGCGACGTCCACTCAGCAATAAAGCCCCCTAGTTTGTGTATTGGTGCAAAAGATAATTTGGGAGAGGTTAAGGGAAAGGAATGACGTTTGGTGGCCTTGAAAGCTCTGGAGGGGAGGGGGGTTGCCAGTTATGAATTAAAATTGTTATTTTTTAAGATAGGATATATAAGCAAAAGACATTGCGAGATATAGTAAGAAAAGTGTTTCTGACTGAAGTTAGGTGCTGTGTGATTGACTTGTATGTTAGGAAAAAGAATATTTATTAGAAACTTAGATAATCTTTAGAAATGTTTCTTCGCAAATAGTTGCAAATTATTGTGTGAAAAGCCTATGGTTACCGTACCTTAAACAAACACTCGTGAGCACAATTAGTCCACGGGATTCAGAGAGAGTGAGAATGAACAGCGAAATAGTAACACAAAATGTGACAATGAGGGGAAACTATGTCATTCAAACGTTAACCATATAAATTACAGTAACACTAACTGAGCGTCCACATACATATTCCAATCATTTTATGTTAACCATTTTAGGGTTAGTTAGGTTCGGTTATATATCTACATTAGTTTTAACTCAAATGAAAAGAACTTAACTCATAATGAAATGAACAGTTTTATCATTTCATAAGAAAAAAATTAGAGAAAATATATTAATTCAGGAAAACTTGGCTTATTAGGCAAAACGGGCCTTGCATAGTAGGCTGAGAAGTGCGTTCTGGCTACTAGGTACGACATGTATAGTTAGTATTTTATATATATATATATATATATATATATATATATATATATATATATATATATATATATATATATATATATATATATATATATATATATATATATATATATATAATATTTTTTATTTTATTTATTTTTTAAAAATGTTATATTTATAAATATATATGTATATTTAAATATTGATATATACCTGTGGGTCCAGGAGGCCATCTGTGTCCCCTCAGATGGTCTCCCTTATCACAGTTTGTGTCCATGAATGTGCGTCTGTGTGTGTGTTTATCCCTGTGAGTGTCCGTGTGAGTGTGTGAGAGTCCGGTTGCGTGTGTGTCCGGTTATGCCTGTGGATCCACGAGGCCATCTGTGTCCCTTCAGATGGTCTCCCTTATCACAGCCTATGGGTGTGTGTGAGTGTGAGTGCCCCTGTGAGTGTTCGGGTGAGGGTGTGTGTGTGAGTGTCCGGGTTTATGTGAGGTTTGGTTCCAGGAAACATCCTTCCCCTCCCCCTCCCCATATCTCCTTCCTTATTCCCACCGTGGGTTCGAATCCCAGGTGATTAGACCTGCCCTAAGTCCATGGATCCAAGGTATCCATCCGTGGGCCCAACGGATTTCACCCCTTCCTCACTTTCCAAGGGCCAGGTCAATTCCAGCTATCCAGGAAACCTGTCGAAAGAGAGGCAGTTACAGGAGGGGACACACAAATATTTGTGCCCTGCAGTTACACACCCGTTCCAACAGGCTCGATCGCAATCTATCCAGATGAGAACACATTCTCTTCCGACTAGACCACGCTGGAGTCGCTGTATGTCTCAAATTTGGTTCCTTTATTTATAGTTAGTATTTTTGGTGTATTAATTGATTTGTTTTAATTTTTTAATGACTTGGGTAGAGTGATTTAGGTAGTTGGGGGGGGAGGTCGGGTTGTGTGTGTAGTGGATTGTATGAGATCGTGGTTTGTTAGTATTTATCTAGTTGTGTTCACCTAGTTGTGCTTGCGAGGGTTGAGCTCTGCTCTTTCGGCCCGCCTCTCAACTGCCAATCAATCAATCAATTATTAACTAATAAAAAAAAATTCCACACACACACACACCCAGGAAGCAGCCCGCAACAGCTGTCTAACGCCCACTTACATATTTACTGCTAAGTAACAGAGGGCATCAGAATGATAGAAACTCTGCTGATTTCCATTTGTGCCATCACCGGGGGATCGAATGAGCTAGGATTACGAGTCGGGAGCGACGTCCACTCAGCAATAAAGCCCCCTAGTTTGTGTATTGGTGCAAAAGATAATTTGGGAGAGGTTAAGGGAAAGGAATGACGTTTGGTGGCCTTGAAAGCTCTGGAGGGGAGGGGGGTTGCCAGTTATGAATTAAAATTGTTATTTTTTAAGATAGGATATATAAGCAAAAGACATTGCGAGATATAGTAAGAAAAGTGTTTCTGACTGAAGTTAGGTGCTGTGTGATTGACTTGTATGTTAGGAAAAAGAATATTTATTAGAAACTTAGATAATCTTTAGAAATGTTTCTTCGCAAATAGTTGCAAATTATTGTGTGAAAAGCCTATGGTTACCGTACCTTAAACAAACACTCGTGAGCACAATTAGTCCACGGGATTCAGAGAGAGTGAGAATGAACAGCGAAATAGTAACACAAAATGTGACAATGAGGGGAAACTATGTCATTCAAACGTTAACCATATAAATTACAGTAACACTAACTGAGCGTCCACATACATATTCCAATCATTTTACGTTAACCATTTTAGGGTTGGTTAGGTTCGGTTATATATCTACATTAGTTTTAACTCAAATGAAAAGAACTTAACTCATAATGAAATGAACAGTTTTATCATTTCATAAGAAAAAAATTAGAGAAAATATATTAATTCAGGAAAACTTGGCTTATTAGGCAAAACGGGCCTTGCATAGTAGGCTGAGAAATGCGTTCTGGCTACTTGGTACGACGTGTATAGTTAGTATTTTATATATATATATATATATATATATATATATATATATATATATATATATATATATATATATATATATATATATATATATATATATATATATAATATTTTTTATTTTATTTATTTTTTAAAAATGTTATATTTATAAATATATATGTATATTTAATTATTGATATATACCTGTGGGTCCAGGAGGCCATCTGTGTCCCCTCAGATGGTCTCCCTTATCACAGTTTGTGTCCATGAATGTGCGTCTGTGTGTGTGTTTATCCCTGTGAGTGTCCGTGTGAGTGTGTGAGAGTCCGGTTGCGTGTGTGTCCGGTTATGCCTGTGGATCCACGAGGCCATCTGTGTCCCTTCAGATGGTCTCCCTTATCACAGCCTATGGGTGTGTGTGAGTGTGAGTGCCCCTGTGAGTGTTCGGGTGAGGGTGTGTGTGTGAGTGTCCGGGTTTATGTGAGGTTTGGTTCCAGGAAACATCCTTCCCCTCCCCCTCCCCATATCTCCTTCCTTATTCCCACCGTGGGTTCGAATCCCAGGTGATTAGACCTGCCCTAAGTCCATGGATCCAAGGTATCCATCCGTGGGCCCAACGGATTTCACCCCTTCCTCACTTTCCAAGGGCCAGGTCAATTCCACCTATCCAGGAAACCTGTCGAAAGAGAGGCAGCTACAGGAGGGGACACACAAATATTTGTGCCCTGCAGTTACACACCCGTTCCAACAGGCTCGATCGCAATCTATCCAGATGAGAACACATTCTCTTCCGACTAGACCACGCTGGAGTCGCTGTATGTCTCAAATTTGGTTCCTTTATTTATAGTTAGTATTTTTGGTGTATTAATTGATTTGTTTTAATTTTTTAATGACTTGGGTAGAGTGATTTAGGTAGTTGGGGGGGGAGGTCGGGTTGTGTGTGTAGTGGATTGTATGAGATCGTGGTTTGTTAGTATTTATCTAGTTGTGTTCACCTAGTTGTGCTTGCGAGGGTTGAGCTCTGCTCTTTCGGCCCGCCTCTCAACTGCCAATCAATCAATCAATAATTAACTAATAAAAAAAATTCCACACACACACACACCCAGGAAGCAGCCCGCAACAGCTGTCTAACGCCCACTTACATATTTACTGCTAAGTAACAGAGGGCATCAGAATGATAGAAACTCTGCTGATTTCCGTTTGTGCCATCACCGGGGGATCGAATGAGCTAGGATTACGAGTCGGGAGCGACGTCCACTCAGCAATAAAGCCCCCTAGTTTGTGTATTGGTGCAAAAGATAATTTGGGAGAGGTTAAGGGAAAGGAATGACGTTTGGTGGCCTTGAAAGCTCTGGAGGGGAGGGGGGTTGCCAGTTATGAATTAAAATTGTTATTTTTTAAGATAGGATATATAAGCAAAAGACATTGCGAGATATAGTAAGAAAAGTGTTTCTGACTGAAGTTAGGTGCTGTGTGATTGACTTGTATGTTAGGAAAAAGAATATTTATTAGAAACTTAGATAATCTTTAGAAATGTTTCTTCGCAAATAGTTGCAAATTATTGTGTGAAAAGCCTATGGTTACCGTACCTTAAACAAACACTCGTGAGCACAATTAGTCCACGGGATTCAGAGAGAGTGAGAATGAACAGCGAAATAGTAACACAAAATGTGACAATGAGGGGAAACTATGTCATTCAAACGTTAACCATATAAATTACAGTAACACTAACTGAGCGTCCACATACATATTCCAATCATTTTATGTTAACCATTTTAGGGTTGGTTAGGTTCGGTTATATATCTACATTAGTTTTAACTCAAATGAAAAGAACTTAACTCATAATGAAATGAACAGTTTTATCATTTCATAAGAAAAAAATTAGAGAAAATATATTAATTCAGGAAAACTTGGCTTATTAGGCAAAACGGGCCTTGCATAGTAGGCTGAGAAGTGCGTTCTGGCTACTAGGTACGACATGTATAGTTAGTATTTTATATATATATATATATATATATATATATATATATATATATATATATATATATATATATATATATATATATATATATATATATATAATTTTTTTTATTTTATTTATTTTTTAAAAATGTTATATTTATAAATATATATGTATATTTAATTATTGATATATACCTGTGGGTCCAGGAGGCCATCTGTGTCCCCTCAGATGGTCTCCCTTATCACAGTTTGTGTCCATGAATGTGCGTCTGTGTGTGTGTTTATCCCTGTGAGTGTCCGTGTGAGTGTGTGAGAGTCCGGTTGCGTGTGTGTCCGGTTATGCCTGTGGATCCACGAGGCCATCTGTGTCCCTTCAGATGGTCTCCCTTATCACAGCCTATGGGTGTGTGTGAGTGTGAGTGCCCCTGTGAGTGTTCGGGTGAGGGTGTGTGTGTGAGTGTCCGGGTTTATGTGAGGTTTGGTTCCAGGAAACATCCTTCCCCTCCCCCTCCCCATATCTCCTTCCTTATTCCCACCGTGGGTTCGAATCCCAGGTGATTAGACCTGCCCTAAGTCCATGGATCCAAGGTATCCATCCGTGGGCCCAACGGATTTCACCCCTTCCTCACTTTCCAAGGGCCAGGTCAATTCCAGCTATCCAGGAAACCTGTCGAAAGAGAGGCAGCTACAGGAGGGGACACACAAATATTTGTGCCCTGCAGTTACACACCCGTTCCAACAGGCTCGATCGCAATCTATCCAGATGAGAACACATTCTCTTCCGACTAGACCACGCTGGAGTCGCTGTATGTCTCAAATTTGGTTCCTTTATTTATAGTTAGTATTTTTGGTGTATTAATTGATTTGTTTTAATTTTTTAATGACTTGGGTAGAGTGATTTAGGTAGTTGGGGGGGGAGGTCGGGTTGTGTGTGTAGTGGATTGTATGAGATCGTGATTTGTTAGTATTTATCTAGTTGTGTTCACCTAGTTGTGCTTGCGAGGGTTGAGCTCTGCTCGTTCGGCCCGCCTCTCAACTGCCAATCAATCAATCAATTATTAACTAATAAAAAAAAATTCCACACACACACACACCCAGGAAGCAGCCCGCAACAGCTGTCTAACGCCCACTTACATATTTACTGCTAAGTAACAGAGGGCATCAGAATGATAGAAACTCTGCTGATTTCCGTTTGTGCCATCACCGGGGGATCGAATGAGCTAGGATTACGAGTCGGGAGCGACGTCCACTCAGCAATAAAGCCCCCTGGTTTGTGTATTGGTGCAAAAGATAATTTGGGAGAGGTTAAGGGAAAGGAATGACGTTTGGTGGCCTTGAAAGCTCTGGAGGGGAGGGGGGTTGCCAGTTATGAATTAAAATTGTTATTTTTTAAGATAGGATATATAAGCAAAAGACATTGCGAGATATAGTAAGAAAAGTGTTTCTGACTGAAGTTAGGTGCTGTGTGATTGACTTGTATGTTAGGAAAAAGAATATTTATTAGAAACTTAGGATTAAAAATGGCGAGGTCACTTTAGAACAGGAATTCGTACAACTGGTTAGAAATGTTAAAAAAGAGATAAGGAAAGCAAAAAGAAACTATGAAGTTCGCATAGCAGGGCAAGCAAAGACAAATCCTAAAGGGTTTTTTCAGTTATATCGTACTAAGACTAGGGAAAGGATAGGTCCATTAAAAACTGAGACAGGTCAAATAACAGATAGTGATGAAGAGATGAGTAGTATTTTTAATAAATATTTTGTATCTGTATTTACTAAAGAGGAACTTAACAATATGCCTTCAGCCGAACAAGTCTATGTGGGTGGGGACGAGGACAGGTTGACGAGTTTAGCAGTTACCAGGGAGGATGTTCTTAAACAAATAGTAAAACTCAAACCAAACAAATCCCCAGGGCCGGATGAAGTGTTTGCCAGGGTGCTTAAAGAATGCAAAGAGGAGCTTTGTGACCCACTGTCAACCATATTTAATAAATCAATAGAGTCAGGCAGAGTGCCAGAGTTTTGGAAAGTTGCTAATGTGATACCAGTTTTTAAGAAAGGAGATAGATCACTTGCGTCTAACTATCGACCAATTAGCCTAACGTCTATTGTGGGAAAGTTACTCGAATCTATAATAGCAAATAAAATTCGTCTTCATCTTGAAAAACATAAATTAATAATTGAGTCGCAACATGGTTTTATAAATGGCCGTTCATGTTTAACAAATTTGTTATCTTTTTATTCTAGCATTGTTGAGGCAGTTGATAGTGGTAAGGATTGCGATGTTGTATACCTTGACTTTAGCAAAGCTTTTGATACAGTGCCACATGAAAGACTGATTAAAAAAATAGAGTCTCATGGTATTGGGGGTGCTATATTAAGCTGGATTAGGGCATGGCTATACCAAAGGAAACAGAGAGTTAGTATAAATGGAATCAAGTCAGAGTGGGAAAATGTTGTAAGTGGAGTGCCTCAAGGCTCTGTCCTGGGACCTCTGTTGTTTATAATATATATAAATGATTTAGATTCAGGTTTGAGTAGCAACATTTGCAAATTTGCCGATGATACGAAAATCGGTAGGGAAATTAATTCGGAGGAGGACTCACTATCACTTCAAGTTGATCTAGATAGGGTTTTGAAATGGTCAAAGGATTGGCAGATGCAGTTTAATGCTGATAAATGTAAAGTTCTGAGGTTAGGTAATGATGATAGAGTTACAAGATACGAGCTAGATGGTGTTGTGATTGCGAAGTCGGATTGCGAAAGGGATCTGGGAGTTATGATTAGTAAGAATTTAAAACAAAAGGATCAATGCATAAATGTTCGTAATAAGGCAAATCGGACACTTGGATTTATTAATCGCAGCGTTAGTAACAAGACACCTGGTGTGGTTCTCAAGCTATATCTTGCTCTAGTTAGGCCCCATTTAGATTATGCAGTTCAGTTTTGGTCGCCATATTATAGAATGGATATAAATTCACTTGAACGTGTCCAGCGTAGGATGACTAAGTTAATTCCCCAAATTAGAAATCTTTCATATGAAGAAAGATTAACAAAGCTTAAGTTGCATTCACTGGAAAGGCGAAGAGTTAGGGGTGACATGATAGAGGTTTACAAGTGGATGAATGGACATAACCGGGGGGATATTAATAGGGTATTAAAAGTATCAACACAGGACAGAACCCGAAACAATGGATATAAATTGGATAAGTTTAGATTTAGGAAAGACTTGGGTAAATACTGGTTCAGTAACAGGGTTGTTGATTTGTGGAACCAATTGCCGCGTAACATTGTGGAGGTGGGGTCCCTCGATTGTTTCAAGCACGGGTTGGACAAGTATATGAGTGGGATTGGGTGGTTATAGAATAGGAGCTGCCTCGTATGGGCCAATAGGCCTTCTGCAGTTACCTTTGTTCTTATGTTCTTATGTTCTTATAATCTTTAGAAATGTTTCTTCGCAAATAGTTGCAAATTATTGTGTGAAAAGCCTATGGTTACCGTACCTTAAACAAACACTCGTGAGCACAATTAGTCCACGGGATTCAGAGAGAGTGAGAATGAACAGCGAAATAGTAACACAAAATGTGACAATGAGGGGAAACTATGTCATTCAAACGTTAACCATATAAATTACAGTAACACTAACTGAGCGTCCACATACATATTCCAATCATTTTATGTTAACCATTTTAGGGTTGGTTAGGTTCGGTTATATATCTACATTAGTTTTAACTCAAATGAAAAGAACTTAACTCATAATGAAATGAACAGTTTTATCATTTCATAAGAAAAAAATTAGAGAAAATATATTAATTCAGGAAAACTTGGCTTATTAGGCAAAACGGGCCTTGCATAGTAGGCTGAGAAGTGCGTTCTGGCTACTAGGTACGACATGTATAGTTAGTATTTTATATATATATATATATATATATATATATATATATATATATATATATATATATATATATATATATATATATATATATATATATATATATATATATATATATATATATATATATATATATATATATATATATATAATATTTTTTATTTTATTTATTTTTTAAAAATGTTATATTTATAAATATATATGTATATTTAAATATTGATATATACCTGTGGGTCCAGGAGGCCATCTGTGTCCCCTCAGATGGTCTCCCTTATCACAGTTTGTGTCCATGAATGTGCGTCTGTGTGTGTGTTTATCCCTGTTAGTGTCCGTGTGAGTGTGTGAGAGTCCGGTTGCGTGTGTGTCCGGTTATGCCTGTGGATCCACGAGGCCATCTGTGTCCCTTCAGATGGTCTCCCTTATCACAGCCTATGGGTGTGTGTGAGTGTGAGTGCCCCTGTGAGTGTTCGGGTGAGGGTGTGTGTGTGAGTGTCCGGGTTTATGTGAGGTTTGGTTCCAGGAAACATCCTTCCTCTCCCCCTCCCCATATCTCCTTCCTTATTCCCACCGTGGGTTCGAATCCCAGGTGATTAGACCTGCCCTAAGTCCATGGATCCAAGGTATCCATTCGTGGGCCCAACGGATTTCACCCCTTCCTCACTTTCCAAGGGCCAGGTCAATTCCAGCTATCCAGGAAACCTGTCGAAAGAGAGGCAGCTACAGGAGGGGACACACAAATATTTGTGCCCTGCAGTTACACACCCGTTCCAACAGGCTCGATCGCAATCTATCCAGATGAGAACACATTCTCTTCCGACTAGACCACGCTGGAGTCGCTGTATGTCTCAAATTTGGTTCCTTTATTTATAGTTAGTATTTTTGGTGTATTAATTGATTTGTTTTAATTTTTTAATGACTTGGGTAGAGTGATTTAGGTAGTTGGGGGGGGGGGAGGTCGGGTTGTGTGTGTAGTGGATTGTATGAGATCGTGGTTTGTTAGTATTTATCTAGTTGTGTTCACCTAGTTGTGCTTGCGAGGGTTGAGCTCTGCTCTTTCGGCCCGCCTCTCAACTGCCAATCAATCAATCAATTATTAACTAATAAAAAAAAATTCCACACACACACACACCCAGGAAGCAGCCCGCAACAGCTGTCTAACGCCCACTTACATATTTACTGCTAAGTAACAGAGGGCATCAGAATGATAGAAACTCTGCTGATTTCCGTTTGTGCCATCACCGGGGGATCGAATGAGCTAGGATTACGAGTCGGGAGCGACGTCCACTCAGCAATAAAGCCCCCTAGTTTGTGTATTGGTGCAAAAGATAATTTGGGAGAGGTTAAGGGAAAGGAATGACGTTTGGTGGCCTTGAAAGCTCTGGAGGGGAGGGGGGTTGCCAGTTATGAATTAAAATTGTTATTTTTTAAGATAGGATATATAAGCAAAAGACATTGCGAGATATAGTAAGAAAAGTGTTTCTGACTGAAGTTAGGTGCTGTGTGATTGACTTGTATGTTAGGAAAAAGAATATTTATTAGAAACTTAGATAATCTTTAGAAATGTTTCTTCGCAAATAGTTGCAAATTATTGTGTGAAAAGCCTATGGTTACCGTACCTTAAACAAACACTCGTGAGCACAATTAGTCCACGGGATTCAGAGAGAGTGAGAATGAACAGCGAAATAGTAACACAAAATGTGACAATGAGGGGAAACTATGTCATTCAAACGTTAACCATATAAATTACAGTAACACTAACTGAGCGTCCACATACATATTCCAATCATTTTATGTTAACCATTTTAGGGTTAGTTAGGTTCGGTTATATATCTACATTAGTTTTAACTCAAATGAAAAGAACTTAACTCATAATGAAATGAACAGTTTTATCATTTCATAAGAAAAAAATTAGAGAAAATATATTAATTCAGGAAAACTTGGCTTATTAGGCAAAACGGGCCTTGCATAGTAGGCTGAGAAGTGCGTTCTGGCTACTAGGTACGACATGTATAGTTAGTATTTTATATATATATATATATATATATATATATATATATATATATATATATATATATATATATATATATATATATATATATATATATATATATATAAAATACTAACTATACATGTCGTACCTAGTAGCCAGAACGCACTTCTCAGCCTACTATGCAAGGCCCGTTTTGCATAATAAGCCAAGTTTTCCTGAATTAATATATTTTCTCTAATTTTTTTCTTATGAAATGATAAAACTGTTCATTTCATTATGAGTTAAGTTCTTTTCATTTGAGTTAAAACTAATGTAGATATATAACCGAACCTAACTAACCCTAAAATGGTTAACATAAAATGATTGGAATATGTATGTGGACGCTCAGTTAGTGTTACTGTAATTTATATGGTTAACGTTTGAATGACATAGTTTCCCCTCATTGTCACATTTTGTGTTACTATTTCGCTGTTCATTCTCACTCTCTCTGAATCCCGTGGACTAATTGTGCTCACGAGTGTTTGTTTAAGGTACGGTAACCATAGGCTTTTCACACAATAATTTGCAACTATTTGCGAAGAAACATTTCTAAAGATTATCTAAGTTTCTAATAAATATTCTTTTTATAAATAAATATATATATATATATATATATATATATATATATAATATTTTTTATTTTATTTATTTTTTAAAAATGTTATATTTATAAATATATATGTATATTTAAATATTGATATATACCTGTGGGTCCAGGAGGCCATCTGTGTCCCCTCAGATGGTCTCCCTTATCACAGTTTGTGTCCATGAATGTGCGTCTGTGTGTGTGTTTATCCCTGTGAGTGTCCGTGTGAGTGTGTGAGAGTCCGGTTGCGTGTGTGTCCGGTTATGCCTGTGGATCCACGAGGCCATCTGTGTCCCTTCAGATGGTCTCCCTTATCACAGCCTATGGGTGTGTGTGAGTGTGAGTGCCCCTGTGAGTGTTCGGGTGAGGGTGTGTGTGTGAGTGTCCGGGTTTATGTGAGGTTTGGTTCCAGGAAACATCCTTCCCCTCCCCCTCCCCATATCTCCTTCCTTATTCCCACCGTGGGTTCGAATCCCAGGTGATTAGACCTGCCCTAAGTCCATGGATCCAAGGTATCCATCCGTGGGCCCAACGGATTTCACCCCTTCCTCACTTTCCAAGGGCCAGGTCAATTCCAGCTATCCAGGAAACCTGTCGAAAGAGAGGCAGTTACAGGAGGGGACACACAAATATTTGTGCCCTGCAGTTACACACCCGTTCCAACAGGCTCGATCGCAATCTATCCAGATGAGAACACATTCTCTTCCGACTAGACCACGCTGGAGTCGCTGTATGTCTCAAATTTGGTTCCTTTATTTATAGTTAGTATTTTTGGTGTATTAATTGATTTGTTTTAATTTTTTAATGACTTGGGTAGAGTGATTTAGGTAGTTGGGGGGGGAGGTCGGGTTGTGTGTGTAGTGGATTGTATGAGATCGTGGTTTGTTAGTATTTATCTAGTTGTGTTCACCTAGTTGTGCTTGCGAGGGTTGAGCTCTGCTCTTTCGGCCCGCCTCTCAACTGCCAATCAATCAATCAATTATTAACTAATAAAAAAAAAATTCCACACACACACACACCCAGGAAGCAGCCCGCAACAGCTGTCTAACGCCCACTTACATATTTACTGCTAAGTAACAGAGGGCATCAGAATGATAGAAACTCTGCTGATTTCCGTTTGTGCCATCACCGGGGGATCGAATGAGCTAGGATTACGAGTCGGGAGCGACGTCCACTCAGCAATAAAGCCCCCTAGTTTGTGTATTGGTGCAAAAGATAATTTGGGAGAGGTTAAGGGAAAGGAATGACGTTTGGTGGCCTTGAAAGCTCTGGAGGGGAGGGGGGTTGCCAGTTATGAATTAAAATTGTTATTTTTTAAGATAGGATATATAAGCAAAAGACATTGCGAGATATAGTAAGAAAAGTGTTTCTGACTGAAGTTAGGTGCTGTGTGATTGACTTGTATGTTAGGAAAAAGAATATTTATTAGAAACTTAGATAATCTTTAGAAATGTTTCTTCGCAAATAGTTGCAAATTATTGTGTGAAAAGCCTATGGTTACCGTACCTTAAACAAACACTCGTGAGCACAATTAGTCCACGGGATTCAGAGAGAGTGAGAATGAACAGCGAAATAGTAACACAAAATGTGACAATGAGGGGAAACTATGTCATTCAAACGTTAACCATATAAATTACAGTAACACTAACTGAGCGTCCACATACATATTCCAATCATTTTATGTTAACCATTTTAGGGTTGGTTAGGTTCGGTTATATATCTACATTAGTTTTAACTCAAATGAAAAGAACTTAACTCATAATGAAATGAACAGTTTTATCATTTCATAAGAAAAAAATTAGAGAAAATATATTAATTCAGGAAAACTTGGCTTATTAGGCAAAACGGGCCTTGCATAGTAGGCTGAGAAGTGCGTTCTGGCTACTTGGTACGACGTGTATAGTTAGTATTTTATATATATATATATATATATATATATATATATATATATATATATATATATATATATATATATATATATATATATATATATATATATATATATATATAATATTTTTTATTTTATTTATTTTTTAAAAATGTTATATTTATAAATATATATGTATATTTAATTATTGATATATACCTGTGGGTCCAGGAGGCCATCTGTGTCCCCTCAGATGGTCTCCCTTATCACAGTTTGTGTCCATGAATGTGCGTCTGTGTGTGTGTTTATCCCTGTGAGTGTCCGTGTGAGTGTGTGAGAGTCCGGTTGCGTGTGTGTCCGGTTATGCCTGTGGATCCACGAGGCCATCTGTGTCCCTTCAGATGGTCTCCCTTATCACAGCCTATGGGTGTGTGTGAGTGTGAGTGCCCCTGTGAGTGTTCGGGTGAGGGTGTGTGTGTGAGTGTCCGGGTTTATGTGAGGTTTGGTTCCAGGAAACATCCTTCCCCTCCCCCTCCCCATATCTCCTTCCTTATTCCCACCGTGGGTTCGAATCCCAGGTGATTAGACCTGCCCTAAGTCCATGGATCCAAGGTATCCATCCGTGGGCCCAACGGATTTCACCCCTTCCTCACTTTCCAAGGACCAGGTCAATTCCAGCTATCCAGGAAACCTGTCGAAAGAGAGGCAGCTACAGGAGGGGACACACAAATATTTGTGCCCTGCAGTTACACACCCGTTCCAACAGGCTCGATCGCAATCTATCCAGATGAGAACACATTCTCTTCCGACTAGACCACGCTGGAGTCGCTGTATGTCTCAAATTTGGTTCCTTTATTTATAGTTAGTATTTTTGGTGTATTAATTGATTTGTTTTAATTTTTTAATGACTTGGGTAGAGTGATTTAGGTAGTTGGGGGGGGGAGGTCGGGTTGTGTGTGTAGTGGATTGTATGAGATCGTGGTTTGTTAGTATTTATCTAGTTGTGTTCACCTAGTTGTGCTTGCGAGGGTTGAGCTCTGCTCTTTCGGCCCGCCTCTCAACTGCCAATCAATCAATCAATTATTAACTAATAAAAAAAATTCCACACACACACACCCAGGAAGCAGCCCGCAACAGCTGTCTAACGCCCACTTACATATTTACTGCTAAGTAACAGAGGGCATCAGAATGATAGAAACTCTGCTGATTTCCGTTTGTGCCATCACCGGGGGATCGAATGAGCTAGGATTACGAGTCGGGAGCGACGTCCACTCAGCAATAAAGCCCCCTAGTTTGTGTATTGGTGCAAAAGATAATTTGGGAGAGGTTAAGGGAAAGGAATGACGTTTGGTGGCCTTGAAAGCTCTGGAGGGGAGGGGGGTTGCCAGTTATGAATTAAAATTGTTATTTTTTAAGATAGGATATATAAGCAAAAGACATTGCGAGATATAGTAAGAAAAGTGTTTCTGACTGAAGTTAGGTGCTGTGTGATTGACTTGTATGTTAGGAAAAAGAATATTTATTAGAAACTTAGATAATCTTTAGAAATGTTTCTTCGCAAATAGTTGCAAATTATTGTGTGAAAAGCCTATGGTTACCGTACCTTAAACAAACACTCGTGAGCACAATTAGTCCACGGGATTCAGAGAGAGTGAGAATGAACAGCGAAATAGTAACACAAAATGTGACAATGAGGGGAAACTATGTCATTCAAACGTTAACCATATAAATTACAGTAACACTAACTGAGCGTCCACATACATATTCCAATCATTTTATGTTAACCATTTTAGGGTTAGTTAGGTTCGGTTATATATCTACATTAGTTTTAACTCAAATGAAAAGAACTTAACTCATAATTAAATGAACAGTTTTATCATTTCATAAGAAAAAAATTAGAGAAAATATATTAATTCAGGAAAACTTGGCTTATTAGGCAAAACGGGCCTTGCATAGTAGGCTGAGAAGTGCGTTCTGGCTACTAGGTACGACATGTATAGTTAGTATTTTTTATATATATATATATATATATATATATATATATATATATATATATATATATATAATATTTTTTATTTTATTTATTTTTTAAAAATGTTATATTTATAAATATATATGTATATTTAAATATTGATATATACCTGTGGGTCCAGGAGGCCATCTGTGTCCCCTCAGATGGTCTCCCTTATCACAGTTTGTGTCCATGAATGTGCGTCTGTGTGTGTGTTTATCCCTGTGAGTGTCCGTGTGAGTGTGTGAGAGTCCGGTTGCGTGTGTGTCCGGTTATGCCTGTGGATCCACGAGGCCATCTGTGTCCCTTCAGATGGTCTCCCTTATCACAGCCTATGGGTGTGTGTGAGTGTGAGTGCCCCTGTGAGTGTTCGGGTGAGGGTGTGTGTGTGAGTGTCCGGGTTTATGTGAGGTTTGGTTCCAGGAAACATCCTTCCCCTCCCCCTCCCCATATCTCCTTCCTTATTCCCACCGTGGGTTCGAATCCCAGGTGATTAGACCTGCCCTAAGTCCATGGATCCAAGGTATCCATCCGTGGGCCCAACGGATTTCACCCCTTCCTCACTTTCCAAGGGCCAGGTCAATTCCAGCTATCCAGGAAACCTGTCGAAAGAGAGGCAGTTACAGGAGGGGACACACAAATATTTGTGCCCTGCAGTTACACACCCGTTCCAACAGGCTCGATCGCAATCTATCCAGATGAGAACACATTCTCTTCCGACTAGACCACGCTGGAGTCGCTGTATGTCTCAAATTTGGTTCCTTTATTTATAGTTAGTATTTTTGGTGTATTAATTGATTTGTTTTAATTTTTTAATGACTTGGGTAGAGTGATTTAGGTAGTTGGGGGGGGAGGTCGGGTTGTGTGTGTAGTGGGTTGTATGAGATCGTGGTTTGTTAGTATTTATCTAGTTGTGTTCACCTAGTTGTGCTTGCGAGGGTTGAGCTCTGCTCTTTCGGCCCGCCTCTCAACTGCCAATCAATCAATCAATTATTAACTAATAAAAAAAAATTCCACACACACACACACCCAGGAAGCAGCCCGCAACAGCTGTCTAACGCCCACTTACATATTTACTGCTAAGTAACAGAGGGCATCAGAATGATAGAAACTCTGCTGATTTCCGTTTGTGCCATCACCGGGGGATCGAATGAGCTAGGATTACGAGTCGGGAGCGACGTCCACTCAGCAATAAAGCCCCCTAGTTTGTGTATTGGTGCAAAAGATAATTTGGGAGAGGTTAAGGGAAAGGAATGACGTTTGGTGGCCTTGAAAGCTCTGGAGGGGAGGGGGGTTGCCAGTTATGAATTAAAATTGTTATTTTTTAAGATAGGATATATAAGCAAAAGACATTGCGAGATATAGTAAGAAAAGTGTTTCTGACTGAAGTTAGGTGCTGTGTGATTGACTTGTATGTTAGGAAAAAGAATATTTATTAGAAACTTAGATAATCTTTAGAAATGTTTCTTCGCAAATAGTTGCAAATTATTGTGTGAAAAGCCTATGGTTACCGTACCTTAAACAAACACTCGTGAGCACAATTAGTCCACGGGATTCAGAGAGAGTGAGAATGAACAGCGAAATAGTAACACAAAATGTGACAATGAGGGGAAACTATGTCATTCAAACGTTAACCATATAAATTACAGTAACACTAACTGAGCGTCCACATACATATTCCAATCATTTTATGTTAACCATTTTAGGGTTGGTTAGGTTCGGTTATATATCTACATTAGTTTTAACTCAAATGAAAAGAACTTAACTCATAATGAAATGAACAGTTTTATCATTTCATAAGAAAAAAATTAGAGAAAATATATTAATTCAGGAAAACTTGGCTTATTAGGCAAAACGGGCCTTGCATAGTAGGCTGAGAAGTGCGTTCTGGCTACTTGGTACGACGTGTATAGTTAGTATTTTATATATATATATATATATATATATATATATATATATATATATATATATATATAATATTTTTTATTTTATTTATTTTTTAAAAATGTTATATTTATAAATATATATGTATATTTAATTATTGATATATACCTGTGGGTCCAGGAGGCCATCTGTGTCCCCTCAGATGGTCTCCCTTATCACAGTTTGTGTCCATGAATGTGCGTCTGTGTGTGTGTTTATCCCTGTGAGTGTCCGTGTGAGTGTGTGAGAGTCCGGTTGCGTGTGTGTCCGGTTATGCCTGTGGATCCACGAGGCCATCTGTGTCCCTTCAGATGGTCTCCCTTATCACAGCCTATGGGTGTGTGTGAGTGTGAGTGCCCCTGTGAGTGTTCGGGTGAGGGTGTGTGTGTGAGTGTCCGGGTTTATGTGAGGTTTGGTTCCAGGAAACATCCTTCCCCTCCCCCTCCCCATATCTCCTTCCTTATTCCCACCGTGGGTTCGAATCCCAGGTGATTAGACCTGCCCTAAGTCCATGGATCCAAGGTATCCATCCGTGGGCCCAACGGATTTCACCCCTTCCTCACTTTCCAAGGGCCAGGTCAATTCCAGCTATCCAGGAAACCTGTCGAAAGAGAGGCAGCTACAGGAGGGGACACACAAATATTTGTGCCCTGCAGTTACACACCCGTTCCAACAGGCTCGATCGCAATCTATCCAGATGAGAACACATTCTCTTCCGACTAGACCACGCTGGAGTCGCTGTATGTCTCAAATTTGGTTCCTTTATTTATAGTTAGTATTTTTGGTGTATTAATTGATTTGTTTTAATTTTTTAATGACTTGGGTAGAGTGATTTAGGTAGTTGGGGGGGGAGGTCGGGTTGTGTGTGTAGTGGATTGTATGAGATCGTGGTTTGTTAGTATTTATCTAGTTGTGTTCACCTAGTTGTGCTTGCGAGGGTTGAGCTCTGCTCGTTCGGCCCGCCTCTCAACTGCCAATCAATCAATCAATTATTAACTAATAAAAAAAAATTCCACACACACCCAGGAAGCAGCCCGCAACAGCTGTCTAACGCCCACTTACATATTTACTGCTAAGTAACAGAGGGCATCAGAATGATAGAAACTCTGCTGATTTCCGTTTGTGCCATCACCGGGGGATCGAATGAGCTAGGATTACGAGTCGGGAGCGACGTCCACTCAGCAATAAAGCCCCCTAGTTTGTGTATTGGTGCAAAAGATAATTTGGGAGAGGTTAAGGGAAAGGAATGACGTTTGGTGGCCTTGAAAGCTCTGGAGGGGAGGGGGGTTGCCAGTTATGAATTAAAATTGTTATTTTTTAAGATAGGATATATAAGCAAAAGACATTGCGAGATATAGTAAGAAAAGTGTTTCTGACTGAAGTTAGGTGCTGTGTGATTGACTTGTATGTTAGGAAAAAGAATATTTATTAGAAACTTAGATAATCTTTAGAAATGTTTCTTCGCAAATAGTTGCAAATTATTGTGTGAAAAGCCTATGGTTACCGTACCTTAAACAAACACTCGTGAGCACAATTAGTCCACGGGATTCAGAGAGAGTGAGAATGAACAGCGAAATAGTAACACAAAATGTGACAATGAGGGGAAACTATGTCATTCAAACGTTAACCATATAAATTACAGTAACACTAACTGAGCGTCCACATACATATTCCAATCATTTTATGTTAACCATTTTAGGGTTGGTTAGGTTCGGTTATATATCTACATTAGTTTTAACTCAAATGAAAAGAACTTAACTCATAATGAAATGAACAGTTTTATCATTTCATAAGAAAAAAATTAGAGAAAATATATTAATTCAGGAAAACTTGGCTTATTAGGCAAAACGGGCCTTGCATAGTAGGCTGAGAAGTGCGTTCTGGCTACTTGGTACGACGTGTATAGTTAGTATTTTATATATATATATATATATATATATATATATATATATATATATATATATATATATATATATATATATATATATATATATATATATAATATTTTTTATTTTATTTATTTTTTAAAAATGTTATATTTATAAATATATATGTATATTTAATTATTGATATATACCTGTGGGTCCAGGAGGCCATCTGTGTCCCCTCAGATGGTCTCCCTTATCACAGTTTGTGTCCATGAATGTGCGTCTGTGTGTGTGTTTATCCCTGTGAGTGTCCGTGTGAGTGTGTGAGAGTCCGGTTGCGTGTGTGTCCGGTTATGCCTGTGGATCCACGAGGCCATCTGTGTCCCTTCAGATGGTCTCCCTTATCACAGCCTATGGGTGTGTGTGAGTGTGAGTGCCCCTGTGAGTGTTCGGGTGAGGGTGTGTGTGTGAGTGTCCGGGTTTATGTGAGGTTTGGTTCCAGGAAACATCCTTCCCCTCCCCCTCCCCATATCTCCTTCCTTATTCCCACCGTGGGTTCGAATCCCAGGTGATTAGACCTGCCCTAAGTCCATGGATCCAAGGTATCCATCCGTGGGCCCAACGGATTTCACCCCTTCCTCACTTTCCAAGGGCCAGGTCAATTCCAGCTATCCAGGAAACCTGTCGAAAGAGAGGCAGCTACAGGAGGGGACACACAAATATTTGTGCCCTGCAGTTACACACCCGTTCCAACAGGCTCGATCGCAATCTATCCAGATGAGAACACATTCTCTTCCGACTAGACCACGCTGGAGTCGCTGTATGTCTCAAATTTGGTTCCTTTATTTATAGTTAGTATTTTTGGTGTATTAATTGATTTGTTTTAATTTTTTAATGACTTGGGTAGAGTGATTTAGGTAGTTGGGGGGGGAGGTCGGGTTGTGTGTGTAGTGGATTGTATGAGATCGTGGTTTGTTAGTATTTATCTAGTTGTGTTCACCTAGTTGTGCTTGCGAGGGTTGAGCTCTGCTCGTTCGGCCCGCCTCTCAACTGCCAATCAATCAATCAATTATTAACTAATAAAAAAAAATTCCACACACACCCAGGAAGCAGCCCGCAACAGCTGTCTAACGCCCACTTACATATTTACTGCTAAGTAACAGAGGGCATCAGAATGATAGAAACTCTGCTGATTTCCGTTTGTGCCATCACCGGGGGATCGAATGAGCTAGGATTACGAGTCGGGAGCGACGTCCACTCAGCAATAAAGCCCCCTGGTTTGTGTATTGGTGCAAAAGATAATTTGGGAGAGGTTAAGGGAAAGGAATGACGTTTGGTGGCCTTGAAAGCTCTGGAGGGGAGGGGGGTTGCCAGTTATGAATTAAAATTGTTATTTTTTAAGATAGGATATATAAGCAAAAGACATTGCGAGATATAGTAAGAAAAGTGTTTCTGACTGAAGTTAGGTGCTGTGTGATTGACTTGTATGTTAGGAAAAAGAATATTTATTAGAAACTTAGATAATCTTTAGAAATGTTTCTTCGCAAATAGTTGCAAATTATTGTGTGAAAAGCCTATGGTTACCGTACCTTAAACAAACACTCGTGAGCACAATTAGTCCACGGGATTCAGAGAGAGTGAGAATGAACAGCGAAATAGTAACACAAAATGTGACAATGAGGGGAAACTATGTCATTCAAACGTTAACCATATAAATTACAGTAACACTAACTGAGCGTCCACATACATATTCCAATCATTTTATGTTAACCATTTTAGGGTTAGTTAGGTTCGGTTATATATCTACATTAGTTTTAACTCAAATGAAAAGAACTTAACTCATAATGAAATGAACAGTTTTATCATTTCATAAGAAAAAAATTAGAGAAAATATATTAATTCAGGAAAACTTGGCTTATTAGGCAAAACGGGCCTTGCATAGTAGGCTGAGAAGTGCGTTCTGGCTACTAGGTACGACATGTATAGTTAGTATTTTTTATATATATATATATATATATATATATATATATATATATATATATATATATATATATATATAATATTTTTTATTTTATTTATTTTTTAAAAATGTTATATTTATAAATATATATGTATATTTAAATATTGATATATACCTGTGGGTCCAGGAGGCCATCTGTGTCCCCTCAGATGGTCTCCCTTATCACAGTTTGTGTCCATGAATGTGCGTCTGTGTGTGTGTTTATCCCTGTGAGTGTCCGTGTGAGTGTGTGAGAGTCCGGTTGCGTGTGTGTCCGGTTATGCCTGTGGATCCACGAGGCCATCTGTGTCCCTTCAGATGGTCTCCCTTATCACAGCCTATGGGTGTGTGTGAGTGTGAGTGCCCCTGTGAGTGTTCGGGTGAGGGTGTGTGTGTGAGTGTCCGGGTTTATGTGAGGTTTGGTTCCAGGAAACATCCTTCCCCTCCCCCTCCCCATATCTCCTTCCTTATTCCCACCGTGGGTTCGAATCCCAGGTGATTAGACCTGCCCTAAGTCCATGGATCCAAGGTATCCATCCGTGGGCCCAACGGATTTCACCCCTTCCTCACTTTCCAAGGGCCAGGTCAATTCCAGCTATCCAGGAAACCTGTCGAAAGAGAGGCAGTTACAGGAGGGGACACACAAATATTTGTGCCCTGCAGTTACACACCCGTTCCAACAGGCTC
Source organism: Procambarus clarkii (assembly GCF_040958095.1). Classification (NCBI taxonomy): domain Eukaryota; kingdom Metazoa; phylum Arthropoda; class Malacostraca; order Decapoda; family Cambaridae; genus Procambarus; species Procambarus clarkii. The sequence goes on from NW_027189142.1 coordinate 1,025,598, forward strand.
GATCGCAATCTATCCAGATGAGAACACATTCTCTTCCGACTAGACCACGCTGGAGTCGCTGTATGTCTCAAATTTGGTTCCTTTATTTATAGTTAGTATTTTTGGTGTATTAATTGATTTGTTTTAATTTTTTAATGACTTGGGTAGAGTGATTTAGGTAGTTGGGGGGGGAGGTCGGGTTGTGTGTGTAGTGGATTGTATGAGATCGTGGTTTGTTAGTATTTATCTAGTTGTGTTCACCTAGTTGTGCTTGCGAGGGTTGAGCTCTGCTCTTTCGGCCCGCCTCTCAACTGCCAATCAATCAATCAATTATTAACTAATAAAAAAAAATTCCACACACACACACACCCAGGAAGCAGCCCGCAACAGCTGTCTAACGCCCACTTACATATTTACTGCTAAGTAACAGAGGGCATCAGAATGATAGAAACTCTGCTGATTTCCGTTTGTGCCATCACCGGGGGATCGAATGAGCTAGGATTACGAGTCGGGAGCGACGTCCACTCAGCAATAAAGCCCCCTAGTTTGTGTATTGGTGCAAAAGATAATTTGGGAGAGGTTAAGGGAAAGGAATGACGTTTGGTGGCCTTGAAAGCTCTGGAGGGGAGGGGGGTTGCCAGTTATGAATTAAAATTGTTATTTTTTAAGATAGGATATATAAGCAAAAGACATTGCGAGATATAGTAAGAAAAGTGTTTCTGACTGAAGTTAGGTGCTGTGTGATTGACTTGTATGTTAGGAAAAAGAATATTTATTAGAAACTTAGATAATCTTTAGAAATGTTTCTTCGCAAATAGTTGCAAATTATTGTGTGAAAAGCCTATGGTTACCGTACCTTAAACAAACACTCGTGAGCACAATTAGTCCACGGGATTCAGAGAGAGTGAGAATGAACAGCGAAATAGTAACACAAAATGTGACAATGAGGGGAAACTATGTCATTCAAACGTTAACCATATAAATTACAGTAACACTAACTGAGCGTCCACATACATATTCCAATCATTTTATGTTAACCATTTTAGGGTTGGTTAGGTTCGGTTATATATCTACATTAGTTTTAACTCAAATGAAAAGAACTTAACTCATAATGAAATGAACAGTTTTATCATTTCATAAGAAAAAAATTAGAGAAAATATATTAATTCAGGAAAACTTGGCTTATTAGGCAAAACGGGCCTTGCATAGTAGGCTGAGAAGTGCGTTCTGGCTACTTGGTACGACGTGTATAGTTAGTATTTTATATATATATATATATATATATATATATATATATATATATATATATATATATATATATATATATATATAATATTTTTTATTTTATTTATTTTTTAAAAATGTTATATTTATAAATATATATGTATATTTAATTATTGATATATACCTGTGGGTCCAGGAGGCCATCTGTGTCCCCTCAGATGGTCTCCCTTATCACAGTTTGTGTCCATGAATGTGCGTCTGTGTGTGTGTTTATCCCTGTGAGTGTCCGTGTGAGTGTGTGAGAGTCCGGTTGCGTGTGTGTCCGGTTATGCCTGTGGATCCACGAGGCCATCTGTGTCCCTTCAGATGGTCTCCCTTATCACAGCCTATGGGTGTGTGTGAGTGTGAGTGCCCCTGTGAGTGTTCGGGTGAGGGTGTGTGTGTGAGTGTCCGGGTTTATGTGAGGTTTGGTTCCAGGAAACATCCTTCCCCTCCCCCTCCCCATATCTCCTTCCTTATTCCCACCGTGGGTTCGAATCCCAGGTGATTAGACCTGCCCTAAGTCCATGGATCCAAGGTATCCATCCGTGGGCCCAACGGATTTCACCCCTTCCTCACTTTCCAAGGGCCAGGTCAATTCCAGCTATCCAGGAAACCTGTCGAAAGAGAGGCAGCTACAGGAGGGGACACACAAATATTTGTGCCCTGCAGTTACACACCCGTTCCAACAGGCTCGATCGCAATCTATCCAGATGAGAACACATTCTCTTCCGACTAGACCACGCTGGAGTCGCTGTATGTCTCAAATTTGGTTCCTTTATTTATAGTTAGTATTTTTGGTGTATTAATTGATTTGTTTTAATTTTTTAATGACTTGGGTAGAGTGATTTAGGTAGTTGGGGGGGGAGGTCGGGTTGTGTGTGTAGTGGATTGTATGAGATCGTGGTTTGTTAGTATTTATCTAGTTGTGTTCACCTAGTTGTGCTTGCGAGGGTTGAGCTCTGCTCGTTCGGCCCGCCTCTCAACTGCCAATCAATCAATCAATTATTAACTAATAAAAAAAAATTCCACACACACACACACCCAGGAAGCAGCCCGCAACAGCTGTCTAACGCCCACTTACATATTTACTGCTAAGTAACAGAGGGCATCAGAATGATAGAAACTCTGCTGATTTCCGTTTGTGCCATCACCGGGGGATCGAATGAGCTAGGATTACGAGTCGGGAGCGACGTCCACTCAGCAATAAAGCCCCCTGGTTTGTGTATTGGTGCAAAAGATAATTTGGGAGAGGTTAAGGGAAAGGAATGACGTTTGGTGGCCTTGAAAGCTCTGGAGGGGAGGGGGGTTGCCAGTTATGAATTAAAATTGTTATATTTTAAGATAGGATATATAAGCAAAAGACATTGCGAGATATAGTAAGAAAAGTGTTTCTGACTGAAGTTAGGTGCTGTGTGATTGACTTGTATGTTAGGAAAAAGAATATTTATTAGAAACTTAGGATTAAAAATGGCGATGTCACTTTAGAACAGGAATTCGTACAACTGGTTAGAAATGTTAAAAAAGAGATAAGGAAAGCAAAAAGAAACTATGAAGTTCGCATAGCAGGGCAAGCAAAGACAAATCCTAAAGGGTTTTTTCAGTTATATCGTACTAAGACTAGGGAAAGGATAGGTCCATTAAAAACTGAGACAGGTCAAATAACAGATAGTGATGAAGAGATGAGTAGTATTTTTAATAAATATTTTGTATCTGTATTTACTAAAGAGGAACTTAACAATATGCCTTCAGCCGAACAAATCTATGTGGGTGGGGACGAGGACAGGTTGACGAGTTTAGCAGTTACCAGGGAGGATGTTCTTAAACAAATAGTAAAACTCAAACCAAACAAATCCCCAGGGCCGGATGAAGTGTTTGCCAGGGTGCTTAAAGAATGCAAAGAGGAGCTTTGTGACCCACTGTCAACCATATTTAATAAATCAATAGAGTCAGGCAGAGTGCCAGAGTTTTGGAAAGTTGCTAATGTGATACCAGTTTTTAAGAAAGGAGATAGATCACTTGCGTCTAACTATCGACCAATTAGCCTAACGTCTATTGTGGGAAAGTTACTCGAATCTATAATAGCAAATAAAATTCGTCTTCATCTTGAAAAACATAAATTAATAATTGAGTCGCAACATGGTTTTATAAATGGCCGTTCATGTTTAACAAATTTGTTATCTTTTTATTCTAGCATTGTTGAGGCAGTTGATAGTGGTAAGGATTGCGATGTTGTATACCTTGACTTTAGCAAAGCTTTTGATACAGTGCCACATGAAAGACTGATTAAAAAAATAGAGTCTCATGGTATTGGGGGTGCTATATTAAGCTGGATTAGGGCATGGCTATACCAAAGGAAACAGAGAGTTAGTATAAATGGAATCAAGTCAGAGTGGGAAAATGTTGTAAGTGGAGTGCCTCAAGGCTCTGTCCTGGGACCTCTGTTGTTTATAATATATATAAAAGATTTAGATTCAGGTTTGAGTAGCAACATTTGCAAATTTGCCGATGATACGAAAATCGGTAGGGAAATTAATTCGGAGGAGGACTCACTATCACTTCAAGTTGATCTAGATAGGGTTTTGAAATGGTCAAAGGATTGGCAGATGCAGTTTAATGCTGATAAATGTAAAGTTCTGAGGTTAGGTAATGATGATAGAGTTACAAGATACGAGCTAGATGGTGTTGTGATTGCGAAGTCGGATTGCGAAAGGGATCTGGGAGTTATGATTAGTAAGAATTTAAAACAAAAGGATCAATGCATAAATGTTCGTAATAAGGCAAATCGGACACTTGGATTTATTAATCGCAGCGTTAGTAACAAGACACCTGGTGTGGTTCTCAAGCTATATCTTGCTCTAGTTAGGCCCCATTTAGATTATGCAGTTCAGTTTTGGTCGCCATATTATAGAATGGATATAAATTCACTTGAACGTGTCCAGCGTAGGATGACTAAGTTAATTCCCCAAATTAGAAATCTTTCATATGAAGAAAGATTAACAAAGCTTAAGTTGCATTCACTGGAAAGGCGAAGAGTTAGGGGTGACATGATAGAGGTTTACAAGTGGATGAATGGACATAACCGGGGGGATATTAATAGGGTATTAAAAGTATCAACACAGGACAGAACCCGAAACAATGGATATAAATTGGATAAGTTTAGATTTAGGAAAGACTTGGGTAAATACTGGTTCAGTAACAGGGTTGTTGATTTGTGGAACCAATTGCCGCGTAACATTGTGGAGGTGGGGTCCCTCGATTGTTTCAAGCACGGGTTGGACAAGTATATGAGTGGGATTGGGTGGTTATAGAATAGGAGCTGCCTCGTATGGGCCAATAGGCCTTCTGCAGTTACCTTTGTTCTTATGTTCTTATAATCTTTAGAAATGTTTCTTCGCAAATAGTTGCAAATTATTGTGTGAAAAGCCTATGGTTACCGTACCTTAAACAAACACTCGTGAGCTCAATTAGTCCACGGGATTCAGAGAGAGTGAGAATGAACAGCGAAATAGTAACACAAAATGTGACAATGAGGGGAAACTATGTCATTCAAACGTTAACCATATAAATTACAGTAACACTAACTGAGCGTCCACATACATATTCCAATCATTTTATGTTAACCATTTTAGGGTTGGTTAGGTTCGGTTATATATCTACATTAGTTTTAACTCAAATGAAAAGAACTTAACTCATAATGAAATGAACAGTTTTATCATTTCATAAGAAAAAAATTAGAGAAAATATATTAATTCAGGAAAACTTGGCTTATTAGGCAAAACGGGCCTTGCATAGTAGGCTGAGAAGTGCGTTCTGGCTACTAGGTACGACATGTATAGTTAGTATTTTATATATATATATATATATATATATATATATATATATATATATATATATATATATATATATATATATATATATATATATATATATATATATATATATAATATTTTTTATTTTATTTATTTTTTAAAAATGTTATATTTATAAATATATATGTATATTTAAATATTGATATATACCTGTGGGTCCAGGAGGCCATCTGTGTCCCCTCAGATGGTCTCCCTTATCACAGTTTGTGTCCATGAATGTGCGTCTGTGTGTGTGTTTATCCCTGTGAGTGTCCGTGTGAGTGTGTGAGAGTCCGGTTGCGTGTGTGTCCGGTTATGCCTGTGGATCCACGAGGCCATCTGTGTCCCTTCAGATGGTCTCCCTTATCACAGCCTATGGGTGTGTGTGAGTGTGAGTGCCCCTGTGAGTGTTCGGGTAAGGGTGTGTGTGTGAGTGTCCGGGTTTATGTGAGGTTTGGTTCCAGGAAACATCCTTCCTCTCCCCCTCCCCATATCTCCTTCCTTATTCCCACCGTGGGTTCGAATCCCAGGTGATTAGACCTGCCCTAAGTCCATGGATCCAAGGTATCCATTCGTGGGCCCAACGGATTTCACCCCTTCCTCACTTTCCAAGGGCCAGGTCAATTCCAGCTATCCAGGAAACCTGTCGAAAGAGAGGCAGCTACAGGAGGGGACACACAAATATTTGTGCCCTGCAGTTACACACCCGTTCCAACAGGCTCGATCGCAATCTATCCAGATGAGAACACATTCTCTTCCGACTAGACCACGCTGGAGTCGCTGTATGTCTCAAATTTGGTTCCTTTATTTATAGTTAGTATTTTTGGTGTATTAATTGATTTGTTTTAATTTTTTAATGACTTGGGTAGAGTGATTTAGGTAGTTGGGGGGGGGGGAGGTCGGGTTGTGTGTGTAGTGGATTGTATGAGATCGTGGTTTGTTAGTATTTATCTAGTTGTGTTCACCTAGTTGTGCTTGCGAGGGTTGAGCTCTGCTCTTTCGGCCCGCCTCTCAACTGCCAATCAATCAATCAATTATTAACTAATAAAAAAAAATTCCACACACACACACACCCAGGAAGCAGCCCGCAACAGCTGTCTAACGCCCACTTACATATTTACTGCTAAGTAACAGAGGGCATCAGAATGATAGAAACTCTGCTGATTTCCGTTTGTGCCATCACCGGGGGATCGAATGAGCTAGGATTACGAGTCGGGAGCGACGTCCACTCAGCAATAAAGCCCCCTAGTTTGTGTATTGGTGCAAAAGATAATTTGGGAGAGGTTAAGGGAAAGGAATGACGTTTGGTGGCCTTGAAAGCTCTGGAGGGGAGGGGGGTTGCCAGTTATGAATTAAAATTTTTATTTTTTAAGATAGGATATATAAGCAAAAGACATTGCGAGATATAGTAAGAAAAGTGTTTCTGACTGAAGTTAGGTGCTGTGTGATTGACTTGTATGTTAGGAAAAAGAATATTTATTAGAAACTTAGATAATCTTTAGAAATGTTTCTTCGCAAATAGTTGCAAATTATTGTGTGAAAAGCCTATGGTTACCGTACCTTAAACAAACACTCGTGAGCACAATTAGTCCACGGGATTCAGAGAGAGTGAGAATGAACAGCGAAATAGTAACACAAAATATGACAATGAGGGGAAACTATGTCATTCAAACGTTAACCATATAAATTACAGTAACACTAACTGAGCGTCCACATACATATTCCAATCATTATATGTTAACCATTTTAGGGTTAGTTAGGTTCGGTTATATATCTACATTAGTTTTAACTCAAATGAAAAGAACTTAACTCATAATGAAATGAACAGTTTTATCATTTCATAAGAAAAAAATTAGAGAAAATATATTAATTCAGGAAAACTTGGCTTATTAGGCAAAACGGGCCTTGCATAGTAGGCTGAGAAGTGCGTTCTGGCTACTAGGTACGACATGTATAGTTAGTATTTTATATATATATATATATATATATATATATATATATATATATATATATATATATATATATATATATATATAATATTTTTTATTTTATTTATTTTTTAAAAATGTTATATTTATAAATATATATGTATATTTAAATATTGATATATACCTGTGGGTCCAGGAGGCCATCTGTGTCCCCTCAGATGGTCTCCCTTATCACAGTTTGTGTCCATGAATGTGCGTCTGTGTGTGTGTTTATCCCTGTGAGTGTCCGTGTGAGTGTGTGAGAGTCCGGTTGCGTGTGTGTCCGGTTATGCCTGTGGATCCACGAGGCCATCTGTGTCCCTTCAGATGGTCTCCCTTATCACAGCCTATGGGTGTGTGTGAGTGTGAGTGCCCCTGTGAGTGTTCGGGTGAGGGTGTGTGTGTGAGTGTCCGGGTTTATGTGAGGTTTGGTTCCAGGAAACATCCTTCCCCTCCCCCTCCCCATATCTCCTTCCTTATTCCCACCGTGGGTTCGAATCCCAGGTGATTAGACCTGCCCTAAGTCCATGGATCCAAGGTATCCATCCGTGGGCCCAACGGATTTCACCCCTTCCTCACTTTCCAAGGGCCAGGTCAATTCCAGCTATCCAGGAAACCTGTCGAAAGAGAGGCAGCTACAGGAGGGGACACACAAATATTTGTGCCCTGCAGTTACACACCCGTTCCAACAGGCTCGATCGCAATCTATCCAGATGAGAACACATTCTCTTCCGACTAGACCACGCTGGAGTCGCTGTATGTCTCAAATTTGGTTCCTTTATTTATAGTTAGTATTTTTGGTGTATTAATTGATTTGTTTTAATTTTTTAATGACTTGGGTAGAGTGATTTAGGTAGTTGGGGGGGGAGGTCGGGTTGTGTGTGTAGTGGATTGTATGAGATCGTGGTCTGTTAGTATTTATCTAGTTGTGTTCACCTAGTTGTGCTTGCGAGGGTTGAGCTCTGCTCTTTCGGCCCGCCTCTCAACTGCCAATCAATCAATCAATTATTAACTAATAAAAAAAAATTCCACACACACACACACCCAGGAAGCAGCCCGCAACAGCTGTCTAACGCCCACTTACATATTTACTGCTAAGTAACAGAGGGCATCAGAATGATAGAAACTCTGCTGATTTCCGTTTGTGCCATCACCGGGGGATCGAATGAGCTAGGATTACGAGTCGGGAGCGACGTCCACTCAGCAATAAAGCCCCCTAGTTTGTGTATTGGTGCAAAAGATAATTTGGGAGAGGTTAAGGGAAAGGAATGACGTTTGGTGGCCTTGAAAGCTCTGGAGGGGAGGGGGGTTGCCAGTTATGAATTAAAATTGTTATTTTTTAAGATAGGATATATAAGCAAAAGACATTGCGAGATATAGTAAGAAAAGTGTTTCTGACTGAAGTTAGGTGCTGTGTGATTGACTTGTATGTTAGGAAAAAGAATATTTATTAGAAACTTAGATAATCTTTAGAAATGTTTCTTCGCAAATAGTTGCAAATTATTGTGTGAAAAGCCTATGGTTACCGTACCTTAAACAAACACTCGTGAGCACAATTAGTCCACGGGATTCAGAGAGAGTGAGAATGAACAGCGAAATAGTAACACAAAATGTGACAATGAGGGGAAACTATGTCATTCAAACGTTAACCATATAAATTACAGTAACACTAACTGAGCGTCCACATACATATTCCAATCATTTGATGTTAACCATTTTAGGGTTGGTTAGGTTCGGTTATATATCTACATTAGTTTTAACTCAAATGAAAAGAACTTAACTCATAATGAAATGAACAGCTTTATCATTTCATAAGAAAAAAATTAGAGAAAATATATTAATTCAGGAAAACTTGGCTTATTAGGCAAAACGGGCCTTGCATAGTAGGCTGAGAAGTGCGTTCTGGCTACTAGGTACGACATGTATAGTTAGTATTTTATATATATATATATATATATATATATATATATATATATATATATATATATATATATATATATATATATATATATATATATATATATATATATATATAATATTTTTTATTTTATTTATTTTTTAAAAATGTTATATTTATAAATATATATGTATATTTAAATATTGATATATACCTGTGGGTCCAGGAGGCCATCTGTGTCCACTCAGATGGTCTCCCTTATCACAGTTTGTGTCCATGAATGTGCGTCTGTGTGTGTGTTTATCCCTGTGAGTGTCCGTGTGAGTGTGTGAGAGTCCGGTTGCGTGTGTGTCCGGTTATGCCTGTGGATCCACGAGGCCATCTGTGTCCCTTCAGATGGTCTCCCTTATCACAGCCTATGGGTGTGTGTGAGTGTGAGTGCCCCTGTGAGTGTTCGGGTGAGGGTGTGTGTGTGAGTGTCCGGGTTTATGTGAGGTTTGGTTCCAGGAAACATCCTTCCCCTCCCCCTCCCCATATCTCCTTCCTTATTCCCACCGTGGGTTCGAATCCCAGGTGATTAGACCTGCCCTAAGTCCATGGATCCAAGGTATCCTTCCGTGGGCCCAACGGATTTCACCCCTTCCTCACTTTCCAAGGGCCAGGTCAATTCCAGCTATCCAGGAAACCTGTCGAAAGAGAGGCAGCTACAGGAGGGGACACACAAATATTTGTGCCCTGCAGTTACACACCCGTTCCAACAGGCTCGATCGCAATCTATCCAGATGAGAACACATTCTCTTCCGACTAGACCACGCTGGAGTCGCTGTATGTCTCAAATTTGGTTCCTTTATTTATAGTTAGTATTTTTGGTGTATTAATTGATTTGTTTTAATTTTTTAATGACTTGGGTAGAGTGATTTAGGTAGTTGGGGGGGGAGGTCGGGTTGTGTGTGTAGTGGATTGTATGAGATCGTGGTTTGTTAGTATTTATCTAGTTGTGTTCACCTAGTTGTGCTTGCGAGGGTTGAGCTCTGCTCTTTCGGCCCGCCTCTCAACTGCCAATCAATCAATCAATTATTAACTAATAAAAAAAAATTCCACACACACACACACCCAGGAAGCAGCCCGCAACAGCTGTCTAACGCCCACTTACATATTTACTGCTAAGTAACAGAGGGCATCAGAATGATAGAAACTCTGCTGATTTCCGTTTGTGCCATCACCGGGGGATCGAATGAGCTAGGATTACGAGTCGGGAGCGACGTCCACTCAGCAATAAAGCCCCCTAGTTTGTGTATTGGTGCAAAAGATAATTTGGGAGAGGTTAAGGGAAAGGAATGACGTTTGGTGGCCTTGAAAGCTCTGGAGGGGAGGGGGGTTGCCAGTTATGAATTAAAATTGTTATTTTTTAAGATAGGATATATAAGCAAAAGACAATGCGAGATATAGTAAGAAAAGTGTTTCTGACTGAAGTTAGGTGCTGTGTGATTGACTTGTATGTTAGGAAAAAGAATATTTATTAGAAACTTAGATAATCTTTAGAAATGTTTCTTCGCAAATAGTTGCAAATTATTGTGTGAAAAGCCTATGGTTACCGTACCTTAAACAAACACTCGTGAGCACAATTAGTCCACGGGATTCAGAGAGAGTGAGAATGAACAGCGAAATAGTAACACAAAATGTGACAATGAGGGGAAACTATGTCATTCAAACGTTAACCATATAAATTACAGTAACACTAACTGAGCGTCCACATACATATTCCAATCATTTGATGTTAACCATTTTAGGGTTGGTTAGGTTCGGTTATATATCTACATTAGTTTTAACTCAAATGAAAAGAACTTAACTCATAATGAAATGAACAGCTTTATCATTTCATAAGAAAAAAATTAGAGAAAATATATTAATTCAGGAAAACTTGGCTTATTAGGCAAAACGGGCCTTGCATAGTAGGCTGAGAAGTGCGTTCTGGCTACTAGGTACGACATGTATAGTTAGTATTTTATATATATATATATATATATATATATATATATATATATATATATATATATATATATATATATATATATATATATATATATATATATATATATAATATTTTTTATTTTATTTATTTTTTAAAAATGTTATATTTATAAATATATATGTATATTTAAATATTGATATATACCTGTGGGTCCAGGAGGCCATCTGTGTCCACTCAGATGGTCTCCCTTATCACAGTTTGTGTCCATGAATGTGCGTCTGTGTGTGTGTTTATCCCTGTGAGTGTCCGTGTGAGTGTGTGAGAGTCCGGTTGCGTGTGTGTCCGGTTATGCCTGTGGATCCACGAGGCCATCTGTGTCCCTTCAGATGGTCTCCCTTATCACAGCCTATGGGTGTGTGTGAGTGTGAGTGCCCCTGTGAGTGTTCGGGTGAGGGTGTGTGTGTGAGTGTCCGGGTTTATGTGAGGTTTGGTTCCAGGAAACATCCTTCCCCTCCCCCTCCCCATATCTCCTTCCTTATTCCCACCGTGGGTTCGAATCCCAGGTGATTAGACCTGCCCTAAGTCCATGGATCCAAGGTATCCATCCGTGGGCCCAACGGATTTCACCCCTTCCTCACTTTCCAAGGGCCAGGTCAATTCCAGCTATCCAGGAAACCTGTCGAAAGAGAGGCAGCTACAGGAGGGGACACACAAATATTTGTGCCCTGCAGTTACACACCCGTTCCAACAGGCTCGATCGCAATCTATCCAGATGAGAACACATTCTCTTCCGACTAGACCACGCTGGAGTCGCTGTATGTCTCAAATTTGGTTCCTTTATTTATAGTTAGTATTTTTGGTGTATTAATTGATTTGTTTTAATTTTTTAATGACTTGGGTAGAGTGATTTAGGTAGTTGGGGGGGGAGGTCGGGTTGTGTGTGTAGTGGATTGTATGAGATCGTGGTTTGTTAGTATTTATCTAGTTGTGTTCACCTAGTTGTGCTTGCGAGGGTTGAGCTCTGCTCTTTCGGCCCGCCTCTCAACTGCCAATCAATCAATCAATTATTAACTAATAAAAAAAAATTCCACACACACACACACCCAGGAAGCAGCCCGCAACAGCTGTCTAACGCCCACTTACATATTTACTGCTAAGTAACAGAGGGCATCAGAATGATAGAAACTCTGCTGATTTCCGTTTGTGCCATCACCGGGGGATCGAATGAGCTAGGATTACGAGTCGGGAGCGACGTCCACTCAGCAATAAAGCCCCCTAGTTTGTGTATTGGTGCAAAAGATAATTTGGGAGAGGTTAAGGGAAAGGAATGACGTTTGGTGGCCTTGAAAGCTCTGGAGGGGAGGGGGGTTGCCAGTTATGAATTAAAATTGTTATTTTTTAAGATAGGATATATAAGCAAAAGACAATGCGAGATATAGTAAGAAAAGTGTTTCTGACTGAAGTTAGGTGCTGTGTGATTGACTTGTATGTTAGGAAAAAGAATATTTATTAGAAACTTAGATAATCTTTAGAAATGTTTCTTCGCAAATAGTTGCAAATTATTGTGTGAAAAGCCTATGGTTACCGTACCTTAAACAAACACTCGTGAGCACAATTAGTCCACGGGATTCAGAGAGAGTGAGAATGAACAGCGAAATAGTAACACAAAATGTGACAATGAGGGGAAATTATGTCATTCAAACGTTAACCATATAAATTACAGTAACACTAACTGAGCGTCCACATACATATTCCAATCATTTGATGTTAACCATTTTAGGGTTGGTTAGGTTCGGTTATATATCTACATTAGTTTTAACTCAAATGAAAAGAACTTAACTCATAATGAAATGAACAGCTTTATCATTTCATAAGAAAAAAATTAGAGAAAATATATTATTTCAGGAAAACTTGGCTTATTAGGCAAAACGGGCCTTGCATAGTAGGCTGAGAAGTGCGTTCTGGCTACTAGGTACGACATGTATAGTTAGTATTTTATATATATATATATATATATATATATATATATATATATATATATATATATATATATATATATATATATATATATATATATATATATATATATATATATATATATATATATATATAATATTTTTTATTTTATTTATTTTTTAAAAATGTTATATTTATAAATATATATGTATATTTAAATATTGATATATACCTGTGGGTCCAGGAGGCCATCTGTGTCCACTCAGATGGTCTCCCTTATCACAGTTTGTGTCCATGAATGTGCGTCTGTGTGTGTGTTTATCCCTGTGAGTGTCCGTGTGAGTGTGTGAGAGTCCGGTTGCGTGTGTGTCCGGTTATGCCTGTGGATCCACGAGGCCATCTGTGTCCCTTCAGATGGTCTCCCTTATCACAGCCTATGGGTGTGTGTGAGTGTGAGTGCCCCTGTGAGTGTTCGGGTGAGGGTGTGTGTGTGAGTGTCCGGGTTTATGTGAGGTTTGGTTCCAGGAAACATCCTTCCCCTCCCCCTCCCCATATCTCCTTCCTTATTCCCACCGTGGGTTCGAATCCCAGGTGATTAGACCTGCCCTAAGTCCATGGATCCAAGGTATCCATCCGTGGGCCCAACGGATTTCACCCCTTCCTCACTTTCCAAGGGCCAGGTCAATTCCAGCTATCCAGGAAACCTGTCGAAAGAGAGGCAGCTACAGGAGGGGACACACAAATATTTGTGCCCTGCAGTTACACACCCGTTCCAACAGGCTCGATCGCAATCTATCCAGATGAGAACACATTCTCTTCCGACTAGACCACGCTGGAGTCGCTGTATGTCTCAAATTTGGTTCCTTTATTTATAGTTAGTATTTTTGGTGTATTAATTGATTTGTTTTAATTTTTTAATGACTTGGGTAGAGTGATTTAGGTAGTTGGGGGGGGAGGTCGGGTTGTGTGTGTAGTGGATTGTATGAGATCGTGGTTTGTTAGTATTTATCTAGTTGTGTTCACCTAGTTGTGCTTGCGAGGGTTGAGCTCTGCTCTTTCGGCCCGCCTCTCAACTGCCAATCAATCAATCAATTATTAACTAATAAAAAAAAATTCCACACACACACACACCCAGGAAGCAGCCCGCAACAGCTGTCTAACGCCCACTTACATATTTACTGCTAAGTAACAGAGGGCATCAGAATGATAGAAACTCTGCTGATTTCCGTTTGTGCCATCACCGGGGGATCGAATGAGCTAGGATTACGAGTCGGGAGCGACGTCCACTCAGCAATAAAGCCCCCTAGTTTGTGTATTGGTGCAAAAGATAATTTGGGAGAGGTTAAGGGAAAGGAATGACGTTTGGTGGCCTTGAAAGCTCTGGAGGGGAGGGGGGTTGCCAGTTATGAATTAAAATTGTTATTTTTTAAGATAGGATATATAAGCAAAAGACAATGCGAGATATAGTAAGAAAAGTGTTTCTGACTGAAGTTAGGTGCTGTGTGATTGACTTGTATGTTAGGAAAAAGAATATTTATTAGAAACTTAGATAATCTTTAGAAATGTTTCTTCGCAAATAGTTGCAAATTATTGTGTGAAAAGCCTATGGTTACCGTACCTTAAACAAACACTCGTGAGCACAATTAGTCCACGGGATTCAGAGAGAGTGAGAATGAACAGCGAATTAGTAACACAAAATGTGACAATGAGGGGAAACTATGTCATTCAAACGTTAACCATATAAATTACAGTAACACTAACTGAGCGTCCACATACATATTCCAATCATTTTATGTTAACCATTTTAGGGTTGGTTAGGTTCGGTTATATATCTACATTAGTTTTAACTCAAATGAAAAGAACTTAACTCATAATGAAATGAACAGTTTTATCATTTCATAAGAAAAAAATTAGAGAAAATATATTAATTCAGGAAAACTTGGCTTATTAGGCAAAACGGGCCTTGCATAGTAGGCTGAGAAGTGCGTTCTGGCTACTAGGTACGACATGTATAGTTAGTATTTTATATATATATATATATATATATATATATATATATATATATATATATATATATATATATATATATATATATATATATATATATATATATATATATATATATATATATAATATTTTTTATTTTATTTATTTTTTAAAAATGTTATATTTATAAATATATATGTATATTTAAATATTGATATATACCTGTGGGTCCAGGAGGCCATCTGTGTCCCCTCAGATGGTCTCCCTTATCACAGTTTGTGTCCATGAATGTGCGTCTGTGTGTGTGTTTATCCCTGTGAGTGTCCGTGTGAGTGTGTGAGAGTCCGGTTGCGTGTGTGTCCGGTTATGCCTGTGGATCCACGAGGCCATCTGTGTCCCTTCAGATGGTCTCCCTTATCACAGCCTATGGGTGTGTGTGAGTGTGAGTGCCCCTGTGAGTGTTCGGGTGAGGGTGTGTGTGTGAGTGTCCGGGTTTATGTGAGGTTTGGTTCCAGGAAACATCCTTCCCCTCCCCCTCCCCATATCTCCTTCCTTATTCCCACCGTGGGTTCGAATCCCAGGTGATTAGACCTGCCCTAAGTCCATGGATCCAAGGTATCCATCCATGGGCCCAACGGATTTCACCCCTTCCTCACTTTCCAAGGGCCAGGTCAATTCCAGCTATCCAGGAAACCTGTCGAAAGAGAGGCAGCTACAGGAGGGGACACACAAATATTTGTGCCCTGCAGTTACACACCCGTTCCAACAGGCTCGATCGCAATCTATCCAGATGAGAACACATTCTCTTCCGACTAGACCACGCTGGAGTAGCTGTATGTCTCAAATTTGGTTCCTTTATTTATTGTTAGTATTTTTGGTGTATTAATTGATTTGTTTTAATTTTTTAATGACTTGGGTAGAGTGATTTAGGTAGTTGGGGGGGGAGGTCGGGTTGTGTGTGTAGTGGATTGTATGAGATCGTGGTTTGTTAGTATTTATCTAGTTGTGTTCACCTAGTTGTGCTTGCGAGGGTTGAGCTCTGCTCTTTCGGCCCGCCTCTCAACTGCCAATCAATCTATCAATTATTAACTAATAAAAAAAAATTCCACACACACACACACCCAGGAAGCAGCCCGCAACAGCTGTCTAACGCCCACTTACATATTTACTGCTAAGTAACAGAGGGCATCAGAATGATAGAAACTCTGCTGATTTCCGTTTGTGCCATCACCGGGGGATCGAATGAGCTAGGATTACGAGTCGGGAGCGACGTCCACTCAGCAATAAAGCCCCCTAGTTTGTGTATTGGTGCAAAAGATAATTTGGGAGAGGTTAAGGGAAAGGAATGACGTTTGGTGGCCTTGAAAGCTCTGGAGGGGAGGGGGGTTGCCAGTTATGAATTAAAATTGTTATTTTTTAAGATAGGATATATAAGCAAAAGACATTGCGAGATATAGTAAGAAAAGTGTTTCTGACTGAAGTTAGGTGCTGTGTGATTGACTTGTATGTTAGGAAAAAGAATATTTATTAGAAACTTAGGATTAAAAATGGCGAGGTCACTTTAGAACAGGAATTCGTACAACTGGTTAGAAATGTTAAAAAAGAGATAAGGAAAGCAAAAAGAAACTATGAAGTTCGCATAGCAGGGCAAGCAAAGACAAATCCTAAAGGGTTTTTTCAGTTATATCGTACTAAGACTAGGGAAAGGATAGGTCCATTAAAAACTGAGACAGGTCAAATAACAGATAGTGATGAAGAGATGAGTAGTATTTTTAATAAATATTTTGTATCTGTATTTACTAAAGAGGAACTTAACAATATGCCTTCAGCCGAACAAGTCTATGTGGGTGGGGACGAGGACAGGTTGACGAGTTTAGCAGTTACCAGGGAGGATGTTCTTAAACAAATAGTAAAACTCAAACCAAACAAATCCCCAGGGCCGGATGAAGTGTTTGCCAGGGTGCTTAAAGAATGCAAAGAGGAGCTTTGTGACCCACTGTCAACCATATTTAATAAATCAATAGAGTCAGGCAGAGTGCCAGAGTTTTGGAAAGTTGCTAATGTGATACCAGTTTTTAAGAAAGGAGATAGATCACTTGCGTCTAACTATCGACCAATTAGCCTAACGTCTATTGTGGGAAAGTTACTCGAATCTATAATAGCAAATAAAATTCGTCTTCATCTTGAAAAACATAAATTAATAATTGAGTCGCAACATGGTTTTATAAATGGCCGTTCATGTTTAACAAATTTGTTATCTTTTTATTCTAGCATTGTTGAGGCAGTTGATAGTGGTAAGGATTGCGATGTTGTATACCTTGACTTTAGCAAAGCTTTTGATACAGTGCCACATGAAAGACTGATTAAAAAAATAGAGTCTCATGGTATTGGGGGTGCTATATTAAGCTGGATTAGGGCATGGCTATACCAAAGGAAACAGAGAGTTAGTATAAATGGAATCAAGTCAGAGTGGGAAAATGTTGTAAGTGGAGTGCCTCAAGGCTCTGTCCTGGGACCTCTGTTGTTTATAATATATATAAAAGATTTAGATTCAGGTTTGAGTAGCAACATTTGCAAATTTGCCGATGATACGAAAATCGGTAGGGAAATTAATTCGGAGGAGGACTCACTATCACTTCAAGTTGATCTAGATAGGGTTTTGAAATGGTCAAAGGATTGGCAGATGCAGTTTAATGCTGATAAATGTAAAGTTCTGAGGTTAGGTAATGATGATAGAGTTACAAGATACGAGCTAGATGGTGTTGTGATTGCGAAGTCGGATTGCGAAAGGGATCTGGGAGTTATGATTAGTAAGAATTTAAAACAAAAGGATCAATGCATAAATGTTCGTAATAAGGCAAATCGGACACTTGGATTTATTAATCGCAGCGTTAGTAACAAGACACCTGGTGTGGTTCTCAAGCTATATCTTGCTCTAGTTAGGCCCCATTTAGATTATGCAGTTCAGTTTTGGTCGCCATATTATAGAATGGATATAAATTCACTTGAACGTGTCCAGCGTAGGATGACTAAGTTAATTCCCCAAATTAGAAATCTTTCATATGAAGAAAGATTAACAAAGCTTAAGTTGCATTCACTGGAAAGGCGAAGAGTTAGGGGTGACATGATAGAGGTTTACAAGTGGATGAATGGACATAACCGGGGGGATATTAATAGGGTATTAAAAGTATCAACACAGGACAGAACCCGAAACAATGGATATAAATTGGATAAGTTTAGATTTAGGAAAGACTTGGGTAAATACTGGTTCAGTAACAGGGTTGTTGATTTGTGGAACCAATTGCCGCGTAACATTGTGGAGGTGGGGTCCCTCGATTGTTTCAAGCACGGGTTGGACAAGTATATGAGTGGGATTGGGTGGTTATAGAATAGGAGCTGCCTCGTATGGGCCAATAGGCCTTCTGCAGTTACCTTTGTTCTTATGTTCTTATGTTCTTATAATCTTTAGAAATGTTTCTTCGCAAATAGTTGCAAATTATTGTGTGAAAAGCCTATGGTTACCGTACCTTAAACAAACACTCGTGAGCACAATTAGTCCACGGGATTCAGAGAGAGTGAGAATGAACAGCGAAATAGTAACACAAAATGTGACAATGAGGGGAAACTATGTCATTCAAACGTTAACCATATAAATTACAGTAACACTAACTGAGCGTCCACATACATATTCCAATCATTTTATGTTAACCATTTTAGGGTTGGTTAGGTTCGGTTATATATCTACATTAGTTTTAACTCAAATGAAAAGAACTTAACTCATAATGAAATGAACAGTTTTATCATTTCATAAGAAAAAAATTAGAGAAAATATATTAATTCAGGAAAACTTGGCTTATTAGGCAAAACGGGCCTTGCATAGTAGGCTGAGAAGTGCGTTCTGGCTACTAGGTACGACATGTATAGTTAGTATTTTATATATATATATATATATATATATATATATATATATATATATATATATATATATATATATATATATATATATATATATATATATATATATATATATATATATATATATATATATATATATATATATATATATAATATTTTTTATTTTATTTATTTTTTAAAAATGTTATATTTATAAATATATATGTATATTTAAATATTGATATATACCTGTGGGTCCAGGAGGCCATCTGTGTCCCCTCAGATGGTCTCCCTTATCACAGTTTGTGTCCATGAATGTGCGTCTGTGTGTGTGTTTATCCCTGTGAGTGTCCGTGTGAGTGTGTGAGAGTCCGGTTGCGTGTGTGTCCGGTTATGCCTGTGGATCCACGAGGCCATCTGTGTCCCTTCAGATGGTCTCCCTTATCACAGCCTATGGGTGTGTGTGAGTGTGAGTGCCCCTGTGAGTGTTCGGGTGAGGGTGTGTGTGTGAGTGTCCGGGTTTATGTGAGGTTTGGTTCCAGGAAACATCCTTCCCCTCCCCCTCCCCATATCTCCTTCCTTATTCCCACCGTGGGTTCGAATCCCAGGTGATTAGACCTGCCCTAAGTCCATGGATCCAAGGTATCCATCCGTGGGCCCAACGGATTTCACCCCTTCCTCACTTTCCAAGGGCCAGGTCAATTCCAGCTATCCAGGAAACCTGTCGAAAGAGAGGCAGCTACAGGAGGGGACACACAAATATTTGTGCCCTGCAGTTACACACCCGTTCCAACAGGCTCGATCGCAATCTATCCAGATGAGAACACATTCTCTTCCGACTAGACCACGCTGGAGTCGCTGTATGTCTCAAATTTGGTTCCTTTATTTATAGTTAGTATTTTTGGTGTATTAATTGATTTGTTTTAATTTTTTAATGACTTGGGTAGAGTGATTTAGGTAGTTGGGGGGGGAGGTCGGGTTGTGTGTGTAGTGGATTGTATGAGATCGTGGTTTGTTAGTATTTATCTAGTTGTGTTCACCTAGTTGTGCTTGCGAGGGTTGAGCTCTGCTCTTTCGGCCCGCCTCTCAACTGCCAATCAATCAATCAATTATTAACTAATAAAAAAAAATTCCACACACACACACACCCAGGAAGCAGCCCGCAACAGCTGTCTAACGCCCACTTACATATTTACTGCTAAGTAACAGAGGGCATCAGAATGATAGAAACTCTGCTGATTTCCGTTTGTGCCATCACCGGGGGATCGAATGAGCTAGGATTACGAGTCGGGAGCGACGTCCACTCAGCAATAAAGCCCCCTAGTTTGTGTATTGGTGCAAAAGATAATTTGGGAGAGGTTAAGGGAAAGGAATGACGTTTGGTGGCCTTGAAAGCTCTGGAGGGGAGGGGGGTTGCCAGTTATGAATTAAAATTGTTATTTTTTAAGATAGGATATATAAGCAAAAGACATTGCGAGATATAGTAAGAAAAGTGTTTCTGACTGAAGTTAGGTGCTGTGTGATTGACTTGTATGTTAGGAAAAAGAATATTTATTAGAAACTTAGATAATCTTTAGAAATGTTTCTTCGCAAATAGTTGCAAATTATTGTGTGAAAAGCCTATGGTTACCATACCTTAAACAAACACTCGTGAGCACAATTAGTCCACGGGATTCAGAGAGAGTGAGAATGAACAGCGAAATAGTAACACAAAATGTGACAATGAGGGGAAACTATGTCATTCAAACGTTAACCATATAAATTACAGTAACACTAACTGAGCGTCCACATACATATTCCAATCATTTTATGTTAACCATTTTAGGGTTGGTTAGGTTCGGTTATATATCTACATTAGTTTTAACTCAAATGAAAAGAACTTAACTCATAATGAAATGAACAGTTTTATCATTTCATAAGAAAAAAATTAGAGAAAATATATTAATTCAGGAAAACTTGGCTTATTAGGCAAAACGGGCCTTGCATAGTAGGCTGAGAAGTGCGTTCTGGCTACTAGGTACGACATGTATAGTTAGTATTTTATATATATATATATATATATATATATATATATATATATATATATATATATATATATATATATATATATATATATATATATATATATATATATATATATATATATATATATATATATATATAATATTTTTTATTTTATTTATTTTTTAAAAATGTTATATTTATAAATATATATGTATATTTAAATATTGATATATACCTGTGGGTCCAGGAGGCCATCTGTGTCCCCTCAGATGGTCTCCCTTATCACAGTTTGTGTCCATGAATGTGCGTCTGTGTGTGTGTTTATCCCTGTGAGTGTCCGTGTGAGTGTGTGAGAGTCCGGTTGCGTGTGTGTCCGGTTATGCCTGTGGATCCACGAGGCCATCTGTGTCCCTTCAGATGGTCTCCCTTATCACAGCCTATGGGTGTGTGTGAGTGTGAGTGCCCCTGTGAGTGTTCGGGTGAGGGTGTGTGTGTGAGTGTCCGGGTTTATGTGAGGTTTGGTTCCAGGAAACATCCTTCCCCTCCCCCTCCCCATATCTCCTTCCTTATTCCCACCGTGGGTTCGAATCCCAGGTGATTAGACCTGCCCTAAGTCCATGGATCCAAGGTATCCATCCGTGGGCCCAACGGATTTCACCCCTTCCTCACTTTCCAAGGGCCAGGTCAATTCCAGCTATCCAGGAAACCTGTCGAAAGAGAGGCAGCTACAGGAGGGGACACACAAATATTTGTGCCCTGCAGTTACACACCCGTTCCAACAGGCTCGATCGCAATCTATCCAGATGAGAACACATTCTCTTCCGACTAGACCACGCTGGAGTCGCTGTATGTCTCAAATTTGGTTCCTTTATTTATAGTTAGTATTTTTGGTGTATTAATTGATTTGTTTTAATTTTTTAATGACTTGGGTAGAGTGATTTAGGTAGTTGGGGGGGGGAGGTCGGGTTGTGTGTGTAGTGGATTGTATGAGATCGTGGTTTGTTAGTATTTATCTAGTTGTGTTCACCTAGTTGTGCTTGCGAGGGTTGAGCTCTGCTCTTTCGGCCCGCCTCTCAACTGCCAATCAATCAATCAATTATTAACTAATAAAAAAAAATTCCACACACACACACACCCAGGAAGCAGCCCGCAACAGCTGTCTAACGCCCACTTACATATTTACTGCTAAGTAACAGAGGGCATCAGAATGATAGAAACTCTGCTGATTTCCGTTTGTGCCATCACCGGGGGATCGAATGAGCTAGGATTACGAGTCGGGAGCGACGTCCACTCAGCAATAAAGCCCCCTAGTTTGTGTATTGGTGCAAAAGATAATTTGGGAGAGGTTAAGGGAAAGGAATGACGTTTGGTGGCCTTGAAAGCTCTGGAGGGGAGGGGGGTTGCCAGTTATGAATTAAAATTGTTATTTTTTAAGATAGGATATATAAGCAAAAGACATTGCGAGATATAGTAAGAAAAGTGTTTCTGACTGAAGTTAGGTGCTGTGTGATTGACTTGTATGTTAGGAAAAAGAATATTTATTAGAAACTTAGATAATCTTTAGAAATGTTTCTTCGCAAATAGTTGCAAATTATTGTGTGAAAAGCCTATGGTTACCATACCTTAAACAAACACTCGTGAGCACAATTAGTCCACGGGATTCAGAGAGAGTGAGAATGAACAGCGAAATAGTAACACAAAATGTGACAATGAGGGGAAACTATGTCATTCAAACGTTAACCATATAAATTACAGTAACACTAACTGAGCGTCCACATACATATTCCAATCATTTTATGTTAACCATTTTAGGGTTGGTTAGGTTCGGTTATATATCTACATTAGTTTTAACTCAAATGAAAAGAACTTAACTCATAATGAAATGAACAGTTTTATCATTTCATAAGAAAAAAATTAGAGAAAATATATTAATTCAGGAAAACTTGGCTTATTAGGCAAAACGGGCCTTGCATAGTAGGCTGAGAAGTGCGTTCTGGCTACTAGGTACGACATGTATAGTTAGTATTTTATATATATATATATATATATATATATATATATATATATATATATATATATATATATATATATATATATATATATATATATATATAATATTTTTTATTTTATTTATTTTTTAAAAATGTTATATTTATAAATATATATGTATATTTAAATATTGATATATACCTGTGGGTCCAGGAGGCCATCTGTGTCCCCTCAGATGGTCTCCCTTATCACAGTTTGTGTCCATGAATGTGCGTCTGTGTGTGTGTTTATCCCTGTGAGTGTCCGTGTGAGTGTGTGAGAGTCCGGTTGCGTGTGTGTCCGGTTATGCCTGTGGATCCACGAGGCCATCTGTGTCCCTTCAGATGGTCTCCCTTATCACAGCCTATGGGTGTGTGTGAGTGTGAGTGCCCCTGTGAGTGTTCGGGTGAGGGTGTGTGTGTGAGTGTCCGGGTTTATGTGAGGTTTGGTTCCAGGAAACATCCTTCCCCTCCCCCTCCCCATATCTCCTTCCTTATTCCCACCGTGGGTTCGAATCCCAGGTGATTAGACCTGCCCTAAGTCCATGGATCCAAGGTATCCATTCGTGGGCCCAACGGATTTCACCCCTTCCTCACTTTCCAAGGGCCAGGTCAATTCCAGCTATCCAGGAAACCTGTCGAAAGAGAGGCAGCTACAGGAGGGGACACACAAATATTTGTGCCCTGCAGTTACACACCCGTTCCAACAGGCTCGATCGCAATCTATCCAGATGAGAACACATTCTCTTCCGACTAGACCACGCTGGAGTCGCTGTATGTCTCAAATTTGGTTCCTTTATTTATAGTTAGTATTTTTGGTGTATTAATTGATTTGTTTTAATTTTTTAATGACTTGGGTAGAGTGATTTAGGTAGTTGGGGGGGGAGGTCGGGTTGTGTGTGTAGTGGATTGTATGAGATCGTGGTTTGTTAGTATTTATCTAGTTGTGTTCACCTAGTTGTGCTTGCGAGGGTTGAGCTCTGATCTTTCGGCCCGCCTCTCAACTGCCAATCAATCAATCAATTATTAACTAATAAAAAAAAATTCCACACACACACACACCCAGGAAGCAGCCCGCAACAGCTGTCTAACGCCCACTTACATATTTACTGCTAAGTAACAGAGGGCATCAGAATGATAGAAACTCTGCTGATTTCCGTTTGTGCCATCACCGGGGGATCGAATGAGCTAGGATTACGAGTCGGGAGCGACGTCCACTCAGCAATAAAGCCCCCTAGTTTGTGTATTGGTGCAAAAGATAATTTGGGAGAGGTTATGGGAAAGGAATGACGTTTGGTGGCCTTGAAAGCTCTGGAGGGGAGGGGGGTTGCCAGTTATGAATTAAAATTGTTATTTTTTAAGATAGGATATATAAGCAAAAGACATTGCGAGATATAGTAAGAAAAGTGTTTCTGACTGAAGTTAGGTGCTGTGTGATTGACTTGTATGTTAGGAAAAAGAATATTTATTAGAAACTTAGATAATCTTTAGAAATGTTTCTTCGCAAATAGTTGCAAATTATTGTGTGAAAAGCTTATGGTTACCGTACCTTAAACAAACACTCGTGAGCACAATTAGTCCACGGGATTCAGAGAGAGTGAGAATGAACAGCGAAATAGTAACACAAAATGTGACAATGAGGGGAAACTATGTCATTCAAACGTTAACCATATAAATTACAGTAACACTAACTGAGCGTCCACATACATATTCCAATCATTTTATGTTAACCATTTTAGGGTTGGTTAGGTTCGGTTATATATCTACATTAGTTTTAACTCAAATGAAAAGAACTTAACTCATAATGAAATGAACAGTTTTATCATTTCATAAGAAAAAAATTAGAGAAAATATATTAATTCAGGAAAACTTGGCTTATTAGGCAAAACGGGCCTTGCATAGTAGGCTGAGAAGTGCGTTCTGGCTACTAGGTACGACATGTATAGTTAGTATTTTATATATATATATATATATATATATATATATATATATATATATATATATATATATATATATATATATATATATATATATATATATATATATATATATATATATATATATATAATATTTTTTATTTTATTTATTTTTTAAAAATGTTATATTTATAAATATATATGTATATTTAAATATTGATATATACCTGTGGGTCCAGGAGGCCATCTGTGTCCCCTCAGATGGTCTCCCTTATCACAGTTTGTGTCCATGAATGTGCGTCTGTGTGTGTGTTTATCCCTGTGAGTGTCCGTGTGAGTGTGTGAGAGTCCGGTTGCGTGTGTGTCCGGTTATGCCTGTGGATCCACGAGGCCATCTGTGTCCCTTCAGATGGTCTCCCTTATCACAGCCTATGGGTGTGTGTGAGTGTGAGTGCCCCTGTGAGTGTTCGGGTGAGGGTGTGTGTGTGAGTGTCCGGGTTTATGTGAGGTTTGGTTCCAGGAAACATCCTTCCCCTCCCCCTCCCCATATCTCCTTCCTTATTCCCACCGTGGGTTCGAATCCCAGGTGATTAGACCTGCCCTAAGTCCATGGATCCAAGGTATCCATTCGTGGGCCCAACGGATTTCACCCCTTCCTCACTTTCCAAGGGCCAGGTCAATTCCAGCTATCCAGGAAACCTGTCGAAAGAGAGGCAGCTACAGGAGGGGACACACAAATATTTGTGCCCTGCAGTTACACACCCGTTCCAACAGGCTCGATCGCAATCTATCCAGATGAGAACACATTCTCTTCCGACTAGACCACGCTGGAGTCGCTGTATGTCTCAAATTTGGTTCCTTTATTTATAGTTAGTATTTTTGGTGTATTAATTGATTTGTTTTAATTTTTTAATGACTTGGGTAGAGTGATTTAGGTAGTTGGGGGGGGAGGTCGGGTTGTGTGTGTAGTGGATTGTATGAGATCGTGGTTTGTTAGTATTTATCTAGTTGTGTTCACCTAGTTGTGCTTGCGAGGGTTGAGCTCTGATCTTTCGGCCCGCCTCTCAACTGCCAATCAATCAATCAATTATTAACTAATAAAAAAAAATTCCACACACACACACACCCAGGAAGCAGCCCGCAACAGCTGTCTAACGCCCACTTACATATTTACTGCTAAGTAACAGAGGGCATCAGAATGATAGAAACTCTGCTGATTTCCGTTTGTGCCATCACCGGGGGATCGAATGAGCTAGGATTACGAGTCGGGAGCGACGTCCACTCAGCAATAAAGCCCCCTAGTTTGTGTATTGGTGCAAAAGATAATTTGGGAGAGGTTAAGGGAAAGGAATGACGTTTGGTGGCCTTGAAAGCTCTGGAGGGGAGGGGGGTTGCCAGTTATGAATTAAAATTGTTATTTTTTAAGATAGGATATATAAGCAAAAGACATTGCGAGATATAGTAAGAAAAGTGTTTCTGACTGAAGTTAGGTGCTGTGTGATTGACTTGTATGTTAGGAAAAAGAATATTTATTAGAAACTTAGATAATCTTTAGAAATGTTTCTTCGCAAATAGTTGCAAATTATTGTGTGAAAAGCTTATGGTTACCGTACCTTAAACAAACACTCGTGAGCACAATTAGTCCACGGGATTCAGAGAGAGTGAGAATGAACAGCGAAATAGTAACACAAAATGTGACAATGAGGGGAAACTATGTCATTCAAACGTTAACCATATAAATTACAGTAACACTAACTGAGCGTCCACATACATATTCCAATCATTTTATGTTAACCATTTTAGGGTTGGTTAGGTTCGGTTATATATCTACATTAGTTTTAACTCAAATGAAAAGAACTTAACTCATAATGAAATGAACAGTTTTATCATTTCATAAGAAAAAAATTAGAGAAAATATATTAATTCAGGAAAACTTGGCTTATTAGGCAAAACGGGCCTTGCATAGTAGGCTGAGAAGTGCGTTCTGGCTACTAGGTACGACATATATAGTTAGTATTTTATATATATATATATATATATATATATATATATATATATATATATATATATATATATATATATATATATATATATATATATAATATTTTTTATTTTATTTATTTTTAAAAATGTTATATTTATAAATATATATGGATATTTAAATATTGATATATACCTGTGGGTCCAGGAGGCCATCTGTGTCCCCTCAGATGGTCTCCTTTATCACAGTTTGTGTCCATGAATGTGCGTCTGTGTGTGTGTTTATCCCTGTGAGTGTCCGTGTGAGTGTGTGAGAGTCCGGTTGCGTGTGTGTCCGGTTATGCCTGTGGATCCACGAGGCCATCTGTGTCCCTTCAGATGGTCTCCCTTATCACAGCCTATGGGTGTGTGTGAGTGTGAGTGCCCCTGTGAGTGTTCGGGTGAGGGTGTATGTGTGAGTGTCCGGGTTTATGTGAGGTTTGGTTCCAGGAAACATCCTTCCCCTCCCCCTCCCCATATCTCCTTCCTTATTCCCACCGTGGGTTCGAATCCCAGGTGATTAGACTTGCCCTAAGTCCATGGATCCAAGGTATCCATCCGTGGGCCCAACGGATTTCACCCCTTCCTCACTTTCCAAGGGCCAGGTCAATTCCAGCTATCCAGGAAACCTGTCGAAAGAGAGGCAGCTACAGGAGGGGACACACAAATATTTGTGCCCTGCAGTTACACACCCGTTCCAACAGGCTCGATCGCAATCTATCCAGATGAGAACACATTCTCTTCCGACTAGACCACGCTGGAGTCGCTGTATGTCTCAAATTTGGTTCCTTTATTTATAGTTAGTATTTTTGGTGTATTAATTGATTTGTTTTAATTTTTTAATGACTTGGGTAGATTGATTTAGGTAGTTGGGGGGGGGAGGTCGGGTTGTGTGTGTAGTGGATTGTATGAGATCGTGGTTTGTTAGTATTTATCTAGTTGTGTTCACCTAGTTGTGCTTGCGAGGGTTGAGCTCTGCTCTTTCGGCCCGCCTCTCAACTGCCAATCAATCAATCAATCAATTATTAACTAATAAAAAAAAATTCCACACACACACACACCCAGGAAGCAGCCCGCAACAGCTGTCTAACGCCCACTTACATATTTACTGCTAAGTAACAGAGGGCATCAGAATGATAGAAACTCTGCTGATTTCCGTTTGTGCCATCACCGGGGGATCGAATGAGCTAGGATTACGAGTCGGGAGCGACGTCCACTCAGCAATAAAGCCCCCTAGTTTGTGTATTGGTGCAAAAGATAATTTGGGAGAGGTTAAGGGAAAGGAATGACGTTTGGTGGCCTTGAAAGCTCTGGAGGGGAGGGGGGTTGCCAGTTATGAATTAAAATTGTTATTTTTTAAGATAGGATATATAAGCAAAAGACATTGCGAGATATAGTAAGAAAAGTGTTTCTGACTGAAGTTAGGTGCTGTGTGATTGACTTGTATGTTAGGAAAAAGAATATTTATTAGAAACTTAGATAATCTTTAGAAATGTTTCTTCGCAAATAGTTGCAAATTATTGTGTGAAAAGCTTATGGTTACCGTACCTTAAACAAACACTCGTGAGCACAATTAGTCCACGGGATTCAGAGAGAGTGAGAATGAACAGCGAAATAGTAACACAAAATGTGACAATGAGGGGAAACTATGTCATTCAAACGTTAACCATATAAATTACAGTAACACTAACTGAGCGTCCACATACATATTCCAATCATTTTATGTTAACCATTTTAGGGTTGGTTAGGTTCGGTTATATATCTACATTAGTTTTAACTCAAATGAAAAGAACTTAACTCATAATGAAATGAACAGTTTTATCATTTCATAAGAAAAAAATTAGAGAAAATATATTAATTCAGGAAAACTTGGCTTATTAGGCAAAACGGGCCTTGCATAGTAGGCTGAGAAGTGCGTTCTGGCTACTAGGTACGACATATATAGTTAGTATTTTATATATATATATATATATATATATATATATATATATATATATATATATATATATATATATATATATATATATATATATATATATATATATATATATATATATATATATATATATATAATATTTTTTATTTATTTATTTTTTAAAAATGTTATATTTATAAATATATATGGATATTTAAATATTGATATATACCTGTGGGTCCAGGAGGCCATCTGTGTCCCCTCAGATGGTCTCCTTTATCACAGTTTGTGTCCATGAATGTGCGTCTGTGTGTGTGTTTATCCCTGTGAGTGTCCGTGTGAGTGTGTGAGAGTCCGGTTGCGTGTGTGTCCGGTTATGCCTGTGGATCCACGAGGCCATCTGTGTCCCTTCAGATGGTCTCCCTTATCACAGCCTATGGGTGTGTGTGAGTGTGAGTGCCCCTGTGAGTGTTCGGGTGAGGGTGTATGTGTGAGTGTCCGGGTTTATGTGAGGTTTGGTTCCAGGAAACATCCTTCCCCTCCCCCTCCCCATATCTCCTTCCTTATTCCCACCGTGGGTTCGAATCCCAGGTGATTAGACTTGCCCTAAGTCCATGGATCCAAGGTATCCATCCGTGGGCCCAACGGATTTCACCCCTTCCTCACTTTCCAAGGGCCAGGTCAATTCCAGCTATCC
Source organism: Procambarus clarkii (assembly GCF_040958095.1). Taxonomy (NCBI): domain Eukaryota; kingdom Metazoa; phylum Arthropoda; class Malacostraca; order Decapoda; family Cambaridae; genus Procambarus; species Procambarus clarkii. The sequence goes on from NW_027189142.1 coordinate 1,054,941, forward strand.
AGGAAACCTGTCGAAAGAGAGGCAGCTACAGGAGGGGACACACAAATATTTGTGCCCTGCAGTTACACACCCGTTCCAACAGGCTCGATCGCAATCTATCCAGATGAGAACACATTCTCTTCCGACTAGACCACGCTGGAGTCGCTGTATGTCTCAAATTTGGTTCCTTTATTTATAGTTAGTATTTTTGGTGTATTAATTGATTTGTTTTAATTTTTTAATGACTTGGGTAGATTGATTTAGGTAGTTGGGGGGGGGAGGTCGGGTTGTGTGTGTAGTGGATTGTATGAGATCGTGGTTTGTTAGTATTTATCTAGTTGTGTTCACCTAGTTGTGCTTGCGAGGGTTGAGCTCTGCTCTTTCGGCCCGCCTCTCAACTGCCAATCAATCAATCAATCAATTATTAACTAATAAAAAAAAATTCCACACACACACACACCCAGGAAGCAGCCCGCAACAGCTGTCTAACGCCCACTTACATATTT
>NW_027189142.1:1055925-1107369 GCF_040958095.1 Procambarus clarkii
GAGGAGATATGGGGAGGGGGAGGGGAAGGATGTTCCTGGAACCAAACCTCACATAAACCCGGACACTCACACACACACCCTCACCCGAACACTCACAGGGGCACTCACACTCACACCACCCATAGACTGTGATAAGGGAGACCTCTGAAGGGACACAGATGGCCTCGTGGACCCACAGCATAACCGGACACACACGCAACCGGGCTCTCACACACTCACAGGGATAAGCACACACACAGACAGACATCCATAGACACAAACTGTGATAAGGGAGACCATCTGAGGGACACAGATGGCCTCCTGGACCACAGGTATATATCAATATTTAATATACATATATATTTATAAATATAACATTTTTAAAAATAAATAATAAAATAAAAAATATTATATATATATATATATATATATATATATATATATATATATATTATATATATATATATATATATATATATATATATATACTAAACTATATATGTCGTACCTAGTAGCCAGAACGCACTTCTCAGCCTACTATGCAAGGCCCTTTTTGCCTAATAAGCAAGTTTTCCTGAATAATATATTTTCTCTAATTTTTTTCTTATGAATGATAAAACTGTTCATTTCATTATGAGGTTAAGTTCTTTTCATTTGAGTTAAAACTAAGTAGATATATAACCGAACCTAACCAACCCTAAAATGGTTAACATAAATTGATTGGAATATGTATGTGGACGCTTAGTTAGTGTTACTGTAATTTATATGGTTAACGTTTGAATGACATAGTTTCCCCTCATTGTCACATTTTGTTTTACTATTTCGCTGTTCATTCTCACTCTCTCTGAATCCCGTGGACTAATTGTGCTCACGAGTGTTTGTTTAAGGTACGGTAACCATAGGCTTTTCACACAATAATTTGCAACTATTTGCGAAGACACATTTCTTAAAATTATCTAAGTTTCTAATAAATATTCTTTTTCCTAACATACAAGTCAATCACACAGTACCTAACTTCAGTCAGAAACACTTTTCTTACTATATCTCGCAACGTCTTTTGCTTATATATCCTATCTTAAAAAATAACAATTTTAATTCATAACTGGCAACCCCCTCCCCTCCAGAGCTTTCAAGGCCACCAAACGTCATTCCTTTCCCTTAACCTCTCCCAAATTATCTTTTGCACCAATACACAAACTAGGGGCTTTATTGCTGAGTGGACGTCGCTCCCGACTCGTAATCCTAGCTCATTCGATCCCCCGGTGATGGCACAAACGGAAATCAGCAGAGTTTCTATCATTCTGATGCCCTCTGTTACTTAGCAGTAAATATGTAAATGGGCGTTAGACAGCTGTTGCGGGCTGCTTCCTGGTGTGTGTGTGTGTGGAATTTTTTTTATTAGTTAATAATTGATTGATGATTGGCAGTTGAGAGGCGGGCCGAAAGAGCAGAGCTCAACCCTCGCAAGTACAACTAGGTGAACACAACTAGATAAATACTAACAACCACGATCTTTGCAATCCACTACACACACAACCCGACCTCCCCCCAACTCCCTAAATCACTCTAAGTCATTAAAAATTAAAACAAATCAATTAATACACCAAAATACTAACTATAAATAAAGGAACAAAATTTGAGACATACAGCGACTCCAGCGTGGTCTAGTCGGAAGAGAATGTTTCTCATCTGGATAGATTGCGATGGAGCCTGTCGGAACGGGTGTGTAACTGCAGGGCACAAATATTTGTGTGTCCCCTCCTGTAGCTGCCTCTGTTTCGACAGGTTTCCTGGATAGCTGGAATTGACCTGGCCCTTGGAAAGTGAGGAAGGGGTGAAATCCGTTGGGCCCACGGATGGATACCTTGGATCCATGGACTTAGGGCAGGTCTAATCACCTGGGATTCGAACCCACGGTGGGAATAAGGAGATATGGGGAGGGGGAGGGGAAGGATGTTTCCTGGAACCAAACCTCACATAAACCCGGACACTCACACACACACCCTCACCCGAACACTCACAGGGGCACTCACACTCACACACACCCATAGACTGTGATAAGGGAGACCATCTGAAGGACACAGATGGCCTCGTGGACCCACAGGCATAACCGGACACACACGCAACCGGGCTCTCACACACTCACAGGGATAAGCACACACACAGACAGACATCCATAGACACAAACTGTGATAAGGAGACCATCTGAGGGGACACAGATGGCCTCCTGGACCCACAGGTATATATCAATATTTAAATATACATATATATTTATAAATATAACATTTTTAAAAAAAATAAAAAAAATAAAAAATATTATATATATATATATATATATATATATATATATATATATATAATATATATATATATATATATATATATATATAAAAATACTAACTATATATGTCGTACCTAGTAGCCAGAACGCACTTCTCAGCCTACTATGCAAGGCCCTTTTTGCCTAATAAGCAAGTTTTCCTGAATTAATATATTTTCTCTAATTTTTTTCTTAAATGATAAAACTGTTCATTTCATTATGTATGAGTTAAGTTCTTTTCATTTGAGTTAAAACTAATGTAGATATATAACCGAACCTAACCAACCCTAAATGGTTAACATAAATTGATTGGAATATGTATGTGGACGCTTAGTTAGTGTTACTGTAATTTATATGGTTAACGTTTGAATGACATAGTTTCCCCTCATTGTCACATTTTGTTTTACTATTTCGCTGTTCATTCTCACTCTCTCTGAATCCCGTGGACTAATTGTGCTCACGAGTGTTTGTTTAAGGTACGGTAACCATAGGCTTTTCACACAATAATTTGCAACTATTTGCGAAGACACATTTCTTAAAATTATCTAAGTTTCTAATAAATATTCTTTTTCCTAACATACAAGTCAATCACACAGTACCTAACTTCAGTCAGAAACACTTTTCTTACTATATCTCGCAACGTCTTTTGCTTATATATCCTATCTTAAAAAATAACAATTTTAATTCATAACTGGCAACCCCCCTCCCCTCCAGAGCTTTCAAGGCCACCAAACGTCATTCCTTTCCTTAACCTCTCCCAAATTATCTTTTGCACCAATACACAAACTAGGGGGCTTTATTGCTGAGTGGACGTCGCTCCCGACTCGTAATCCTAGCTCATTCGATCCCCGGTGATGGCACAAACGGAAATCAGCAGAGTTTCTATCATTCTGATGCCTCTGTTACTTAGCAGTAAATATGTAAATGGGCGTTAGACAGCTGTTGCGGGCTGCTTCCTGGTGTGTGTGTGTGTGGAATTTTTTTATTAGTTAATAATTGATTGATTGATTGGCAGTTGAGAGGCGGGCCGAAAGAGCAGATCTCAACCCTCGCAAGTACAACTAGGTGAACACAACTAGATAAATACTAACAAACCACGATCTTGTGCAATCCACTACACACACAACCCGACCTCCCCCCCAACTCCCTAAATCACTCTAAGTCATTAAAAATTAAAACAAATCAATTACACCAAAAATACTAACTATAAATAAAGGAACAAAATTTGAGACATACAGCGACTCCAGCGTGGTCTAGTCGGAAGAGAACGTGTTCTCATCTGGATAGATTGCGATGGAGCCTGTCGGAACGGGTGTGTAACTGCAGGGCACAAATATTTGTGTGTCCCCTCCTGTAGCTGCCTCTGTTTCGACAGGTTTCCTGGATAGCTGGAATTGACCTGGCCCTTGGAAAGTGAGGAAGGGGGTGAAATCCGTTGGGCCCACGGATGGATACCTTGGATCCATGGACTTAGGGCAGGTCTAATCACCTGGGATTCGAACCCACGGTGGGAATAAGGGAGGAGATATGGGGAGGGGGAGGGGAAGGATGTTTCCTGGAACCAAACCTCACATAAACCCGGACACTCACACACACACCCTCACCCGAACACTCACAGGGGCACTCACACTCACACACACCCATAGACTGTGATAAGGGAGACCATCTGAAGGGACACAGATGGCCTCGTGGACCCACAGGCATAACCGGACACACACGCAACCGGGCTCTCACACACTCACAGGGATAAGCACACACACAGACAGACATCCATAGACACAAACTGTGATAAGGGAGACCATCTGAGGGGACACAGATGGCCTCCTGGACCCACAGGTATATATCAATATTTAAATATACATATATATTTATAAATATAACATTTTTAAAAAATAAATAAATAAATAAAAATATATATATATATATATATATATATATATATATATATATATATATATATATATATATATATAATACTAACTATATATGTCGTACCTAGTAGCCAGAACGCACTTCTCAGCCTACTATGCAAGGCCCTTTTTGCCTAATAAGCCAAGTTTTCCTGAATTAATATATTTTCTCTAATTTTTTCTTATGAAATGATAAAACTGTTCATTTCATTATGTGAGTTAAGTTCTTTTCATTTGAGTTAAAACTAATGTAGATATAACCGAACCTAACCAACCCTAAAATGGTTAACATAAATTGATTGGAATATGTATGTGGACGCTTAGTTAGTGTTACTGTAATTTATATGGTTAACGTTTGAATGACATAGTTTCCCCTCATTGTCACATTTTGTTTTACTATTTCGCTGTTCATTCTCACTCTCTCTGAATCCGTGGACTAATTGTGCTCACGAGTGTTTGTTTAAGGTACGGTAACCATAGGCTTTTCACACAATAATTTGCAACTATTTGCGAAGACACATTTCTTAAAATTATCTAAGTTTCTAATAAATATTCTTTTTCCTAACATACAAGTCAATCACACAGTACCTAACTTCAGTCAGAAACACTTTTCTTACTATATCTCGCAACGTCTTTTGCTTATATATCCTATCTAAAAAATAACAATTTTAATTCATAACTGGCAACCCCCCTCCCCTCCAGAGCTTTCAAGGCCACCAAACGTCATTCCTTTCCCTTAACCTCTCCCAAATTATCTTTTGCACCAATACACAAACTAGGGGGCTTTATTGCTGAGTGGACGTCGCTCCCGACTCGTAATCCTAGCTCATTCGATCCCCCGGTGATGCACAAACGGAAATCAGCAGAGTTTCTATCATTCTGATGCCCTCTGTTACTTAGCAGTAAATATGTAAATGGCGTTAGACAGCTGTTGCGGGCTGCTTCCTGGTGTGTGTGTGTGTGGAATTTTTTTATTAGTTAATAATTGATTGATTGATTGGCAGTTGAGAGGCGGGCCGAAAGAGCAGAGCTCAACCCTCGCAAGTACAACTAGGTGAACACAACTAGATAAATACTAACAAACCACGATCTGTGCAATCCACTACACACACAACCCGACCTCCCCCCCAACTCCCTAAATCACTCTAAGTCATTAAAAAATTAAAACAAATCAATTAATACACCAAAAATACTAACTATAAATAAAGGAACAAAATTGAGACATACAGCGACTCCAGCGTGGTCTAGTCGGAAGAGAACGTGTTCTCATCTGGATAGATTGCGATGGAGCCTGTCGGAACGGGTGTGTAACTGCAGGGCACAAATATTTGTGTGTCCCCTCCTGTAGCTGCCTCTGTTTCGACAGGTTTCCTGGATAGCTGGAATTGACCTGGCCCTTGGAAAGTGAGGAAGGGGTGAAATCCGTTGGGCCCACGGATGGATACCTTGGATCCATGGACTTAGGGCAGGTCTAATCACCTGGGATTCGAACCACGGTGGGAATAAGGGAGGAGATATGGGGAGGGGGAGGGGAAGGATGTTTCCTGGAACCAAACCTCACATAAACCGGACACTCACACACACACCCTCACCCGAACACTCACAGGGCAACTCACACTCACACACACCCATAGACTGTGATAAGGGAGACCATCTGAAGGGACACAGATGGCCTCGTGGACCCACAGGCATAACCGGACACACACGCAACCGGGCTCTCACACACTCACAGGGATAAGCACACACAGACAGACATCCATAGACACAAACTGTGATAAGGGAGACCATCTGAGGGGACACAGATGGCCTCCTGGACCCACAGGTATATATCAATATTTAAATATACATATATATTTATAAATATAACATTTTTAAAAAATAAATAAAAATAAAAAATATTATATATATATATATATATATATATATATATATATATATATATATATATATATATATATATATATATATATATATATATATATATAAAATACTAACTATATATGTCGTACCTAGTAGCCAGAACGCACTTCTCAGCCTACTATGCAAGGCCCTTTTTGCCTAATAAGCCAAGTTTTCCTGAATTAATATATTTTCTCTAATTTTTTTCTTATGAAATGATAAAACTGTTCATTTCATTATGTATGAGTTAAGTTCTTTCATTTGAGTTAAAACTAATGTAGATATATAACCGAACCTAACCAACCCTAAAATGGTTAACATAAATTGATTGGAATATGTATGTGGACGCTTAGTTAGTGTTACTGTAATTTATATGGTTAACGTTTGAATGACATAGTTTCCCCTCATTGTCACATTTTGTTTACTATTTCGCTGTTCATTCTCACTCTCTCTGAATCCCGTGGACTAATTGTGCTCACGAGTGTTTGTTTAAGGTACGGTAACCATAGGCTTTTCACACAATAATTTGCAACTATTTGCGAAGACACATTTCTTAAAATTATCTAAGTTTCTAATAAATATTCTTTTTCCTAACATACAAGTCAATCACACAGTACCTAACTTCAGTCAGAAACACTTTTCTTACTATATCTCGCAACGTCTTTTGCTTATATATCCTATCTTAAAAAATAACAATTTTAATTCATAACTGGCAACCCCCCTCCCCTCCAGAGCTTTCAAGGCCACCAAACGTCATTCCTTTCCCTTAACCTCTCCCAAATTATCTTTTGCACCAATACACAAACTAGGGGGCTTTATTGCTGAGTGGACGTCGCTCCCGACTCGTAATCCTAGCTCATTCGATCCCCCGGTGATGGCACAAACGGAAATCAGCAGAGTTTCTATCATTCTGATGCCCTCTGTTACTTAGCAGTAAATATGTAAATGGGCGTTAGACAGCTGTTGCGGGCTGCTTCCTGGGTGTGTGTGTGTGGAATTTTTTTTTATTAGTTAATAATTGATTGATTGATTGGCAGTTGAGAGGCGGGCCGAAAGAGCAGAGCTCAACCCTCGCAAGTACAACTAGGTGAACACAACTAGATAAATACTAACAAACCACGATCTTGTGCAATCCACTACACACACAACCCGACCTCCCCCCCAACTCCCTAAATCACTCTAAGTCATTAAAAATTAAAACAATCAATTAATACACCAAAAATACTAACTATAAATAAAGGAACAAAATTTGAGACATACAGCGACTCCAGCGTGGTCTAGTCGGAAGAGAACGTGTTCTCATCTGGATAGATTGCGATGGAGCCTGTCGGAACGGGTGTGTAACTGCAGGGCACAAATATTTGTGTGTCCCCTCCTGTAGCTGCTCTGTTTCGACAGGTTTCCTGGATAGCTGGAATTGACCTGGCCCTTGGAAAGTGAGGAAGGGGGTGAAATCCGTTGGGCCCACGGATGGATACCTTGGATCCATGGACTTAGGGCAGGTCTAATCACCTGGGATTCGAACCCACGGTGGGAATAAGGGAGGAGATATGGGGAGGGGGAGGGGAAGGATGTTTCCTGGAACCAAACCTCACATAAACCCGGACACTCACCACACACACCCTCACCCGAACACTTACAGGGGCACTCACACTCACACACACCCATAGACTGTGATAAGGGAGACCATCTGAAGGGACACAGATGGCCTCGTGGACCCACAGGCATAACCGGACACACACGCAACCGGGCTCTCACACACTCACAGGGATAAGCACACACACAGACAGACATCCATAGACACAAACTGTGATAAGGGAGACCATCTGAGGGGACACAGATGGCCTCCTGGACCCACAGGTATATATCAATATTTAAATATACATATATATTTATAAATATAACATTTTTAAAAAATAAATAAATAAAATAAAAAATATTATATATATATATATATATATATATATATATATATATATATATATATATATATATATATATATATATATATATATATATATATAAAATACTAACTATATATGTCGTACCTAGTAGCCAGAACGCACTTCTCAGCCTACTATGCAAGGCCCTTTTTGCCTAATAAGACAAGTTTTCCTGAATTAATATATTTTCTCTAATTTTTTTCTTATGAAATGATAAAACTGTTCATTTCATTATGTATGAGTTAAGCTCTTTTCATTTGAGTTAAAACTAATGTAGATATATAACCGAACCTAACCAACCCTAAAATGGTTAACATAAATTGATTGGAATATGTATGTGGACGCTTAGTTAGTGTTACTGTAATTTATATGGTTAACGTTTGAATGACATAGTTTCCCCTCATTGTCACATTTTGTTTTACTATTTCGCTGTTCATTCTCACTCTCTCTGAATCCCGTGGACTAATTGTGCTCACGAGTGTTTGTTTAAGGTACGGTAACCATAGGCTTTTCACACAATAATTTGCAACTATTTGCGAAGACACATTTCTTAAAATAATCTAAGTTTCTAATAAATATTCTTTTTCCTAACATACAAGTCAATCACACAGTACCTAACTTCAGTCAGAAACACTTTTCTTACTATATCTCGCAACGTCTTTTGCTTATATATCCTATCTTAAAAAATAACAATTTTAATTCATAACTGGCAACCCCCCTCCCCTCCAGAGCTTTCAAGGCCACCAAACGTCATTCCTTTCCCTTAACCTCTCCCAAAATATCTTTTGCACCAATACACAAACTAGCGGGCTTTATTGCTGAGTGGACGTCGCTCCCGACTCGTAATCCTAGCTCATTCGATCCCCCGGTGATGGCACAAACGGAAATCAGCAGAGTTTCTATCATTCTGATGCCCTCTGTTACTTAGCAGTAAATATGTAAATGGGCGTTAGACAGCTGTTGCGGGCTGCTTCCTGGGTGTGTGTGTGTGTGGAATTTTTTTTATTAGTTAATAATTGATTGATTGATTGGCAGTTGAGAGGCGGGCCGAAAGAGCAGAGCTCAACCCTCGCAAGTACAACTAGGTGAACACAACTAGATAAATACTAACAAACCACGATCTTGTGCAATCCACTACACACACAACCCGACCTCCCCCCCAACTCCCTAAATCACTCTAAGTCATTAAAAAATTAAAACAAATCATTAATACATCAAAAATACTAACTATAAATAAAGGAACAAATTTGAGACATACAGCGACTCCAGCGTGGTCTAGTCGGAAGAGAACGTGTTCTCATCTGGATAGATTGCGATGGAGCCTGTCGGTACGGGTGTGTAACTGCAGGGCACAAATATTTGTGTGTCCCCTCCTGTAGCTGCCTCTGTTTCGACAGGTTCCTGGATAGCTGGAATTGACCTGGCCCTTGGAAAGTGAGGAAGGGGGTGAAATCCGTTGGGCCCACGGATGGATACCTTGGATCCATGGACTTAGGGCAGGTCTAATCACCTGGGATTCGAACCCACGGTGGGAATAAGGGAGGAGATATGGGGAGGGGGAGGGGAAGGATGTTTCCTGGAACCAAACCTCACATAAACCCGGACACTCACACACACACCCTCACCCGAACACTCACAGGGGCACTCACACTCACACACACCCATAGACTGTGATAAGGGAGACCATCTGAAGGGACACAGATGGCCTCGTGGACCCACAGGCATAACCGGACACACACGCAACCGGGCTCTCACACACTCACAGGGATAAGCACACACACAGACAGACATCCATAGACACAAACTGTGATAAGGGAGACCATCTGAGGGACACAGATGGCCTCCTGGACCCACAGGTATATATCAATATTTAAATATACATATATATTTATAAATATAACATTTTTAAAAAATAAAAAAAAAAAATAAAAAATATTATATATATATATATATATATATATATATATATATATATATATATATATATATATATATATATATATATATATATATATATATATATAAAATACTAACTATATATGTCGTACCTAGTAGCCAGAACGCACTTCTCAGCCTACTATGCAAGGCCCTTTTTGCCTAATAAGACAAATTTTCCTGAATTAATATATTTTCTCTAATTTTTTTTCTTATGAAATGATAAAACTGTTCATTTCATTATGTATGAGTTAAGTTCTTTTCATTTGAGTTAAAACTAATGTAGATATATAACCGAACCTAACCAACCATAAAATGGTTAACATAAATTGATTGGAATATGTATGTGGACGCTTAGTTAGTGTTACTGTAATTTATATGGTTAACGTTTGAATGACATAGTTTCCCCTCATTGTCACATTTTGTGTTACTATTTCGCTGTTCATTCTCACTCTCTCTGAATCCCGTGGACTAATTGTGCTCACGAGTGTTTGTTTAAGGTACGGTAACCATAGGCTTTTCACACAATAATTTGCAACTATTTGCGAAGACACATTTCTTAAAATTATCTAAGTTTCTAATAAATATTCTTTTTCCTAACATACAAGTCAATCACACAGTACCTAACTTCAGTCAGAAACACTTTTCTTACTATATCTCGCAACGTCTTTTGCTTATATATCCTATCTTAAAAAATAACAATTTTAATTCATAACTGGCAACCCCCCTCCCCTCCAGAGCTTTCAAGGCCACCAAACGTCATTCCTTTCCCTTAACCTCTCCCAAATTATCTTTTGCACCAATACACAAACTAGGGGGCTTTATTGCTGAGTGGACGTCGCTCCCGACTCGTAATCCTAGCTCATTCGATCCCCCGGTGATGGCACAAACGGAAATCAGCAGAGTTTCTATCATTCTGATGCCCTCTGTTACTTAGCAGTAAATATGTAAATGGGCGTTAGACAGCTGTTGCGGGCTGCTTCCTGGGTGTGTGTGTGTGTGGAATTTTTTTATTATTTAATAATTGATTGATTGATTGGCAGTTGAGAGGCGGGCCGAAAGAGCAGATCTCAACCCTCGCAAGTACAACTAGGTGAACACAACTAGATAAATACTAACAAACCACGATCATGTGCAATCCACTACACACACAACCCGACCTCCCCCCCAACTCCCTAAATCACTCCAAGTCATTAAAAAATTAAAACAAATCAATTAATACACCAAAAATACTAACTATAAATAAAGGAACAAAATTTGAGACATACAGCGACTCCAGCGTGGTCTAGTCGGAAGAGAACGTGTTCTCATCTGGATAGATTGCGATGGAGCCTGTCGGAACGGGTGTGTAACTGCAGGGCACAAATATTTGTGTGTCCCCTCCTGTAGCTGCCTCTGTTTCGACAGGTTTCCTGGATAGCTGGAATTGACCTGGCCCTTGGAAAGTGAGGAAGGGGGTGAAATCCGTTGGGCCCACGGATGGATACCTTGGATCCATGGACTTAGGGCAGGTCTAATCACCTGGGATTCGAACCCACGGTGGGAATAAGGGAGGAGATATGAGGAGGGGGAGGGGAAGGATGTTTCCTGGAACCAAACCTCACATAAACCCGGACACTCACACACACACCCTCACCCGAACACTCACAGGGGCACTCACACTCACACACACCCATAGACTGTGATAAGGGAGACCATCTGAAGGGACACAGATGGCCTCGTGGACCCACAGGCATAACCGGACACACACGCAACCGGGCTCTCACACACTCACAGGGATAAGCACACACACAGACAGACATCCATAGACACAAACTGTGATAAGGGAGACCATCTGAGGGGACACAGATGGCCTCCTGGACCCACAGGTATATATCAATATTTAAATATACATATATATTTATAAATATAACATTTTTAAAAAATAAATAAATAAAATAAAAAATATTATATATATATATATATATATATATATATATATATATATATATATATATATAAAATACTAACTATATATGTCGTACCTAGTAGCCAGAACGCACTTCTCAGCCTACTATGCAAGGCCCTTTTTGCCTAATAAGACAAGTTTTCCTGAATTAATATATTTTCTCTAATTTTTTTCTTATGAAATGATAAAACTGTTCATTTCATTATGTATGAGTTAAGCTCTTTTCATTTGAGTTAAAACTAATGTAGATATATAACCGAACCTAACCAACCCTAAAATGGTTAACATAAATTGATTGGAATATGTATGTGGACGCTTAGTTAGTGTTACTGTAATTTATATGGTTAACGTTTGAATGACATAGTTTCCCCTCATTGTCACATTTTGTTTTACTATTTCGCTGTTCATTCTCACTCTCTCTGAATCCCGTGGACTAATTGTGCTCACGAGTGTTTGTTTAAGGTACGGTAACCATAGGCTTTTCACACAATAATTTGCAACTATTTGCGAAGACACATTTCTTAAAATTATCTAAGTTTCTAATAAATATTCTTTTTCCTAACATACAAGTCAATCACACAGTACCTAACTTCAGTCAGAAACACTTTTCTTACTATATCTCGCAACGTCTTTTGCTTATATATCCTATCTTAAAAAATAACAATTTTAATTCATAACTGGCAACCCCCCTCCCCTCCAGAGCTTTCAAGGCCACCAAACGTCATTCCTTTCCCTTAACCTCTCCCAAATTATCTTTTGCACCAATACACAAACTAGGGGGCTTTATTGCTGAGTGGACGTCGCTCCCGACTCGTAATCCTAGCTCATTCGATCCCCCGGTGATGGCACAAACGGAAATCAGCAGAGTTTCTATCATTCTGATGCCCTCTGTTACTTAGCAGTAAATATGTAAATGGGCGTTAGACAGCTGTTGCGGGCTGCTTCCTGGGTGTGTGTGTGTGTGGAATTTTTTTTATTATTTAATAATTGATTGATTGATTGGCAGTTGAGAGGCGGGCCGAAAGAGCAGATCTCAACCCTCGCAAGTACAACTAGGTGAACACAACTAGATAAATACTAACAAACCACGATCATGTGCAATCCACTACACACACAACCCGACCTCCCCCCCAACTCCCTAAATCACTCCAAGTCATTAAAAAATTAAAACAAATCAATTAATACACCAAAAATACTAACTATAAATAAAGGAACAAAATTTGAGACATACAGCGACTCCAGCGTGGTCTAGTCGGAAGAGAACGTGTTCTCATCTGGATAGATTGCGATGGAGCCTGTCGGAACGGGTGTGTAACTGCAGGGCACAAATATTTGTGTGTCCCCTCCTGTAGCTGCCTCTGTTTCGACAGGTTTCCTGGATAGCTGGAATTGACCTGGCCCTTGGAAAGTGAGGAAGGGGGTGAAATCCGTTGGGCCCACGGATGGATACCTTGGATCCATGGACTTAGGGCAGGTCTAATCACCTGGGATTCGAACCCACGGTGGGAATAAGGGAGGAGATATGAGGAGGGGGAGGGGAAGGATGTTTCCTGGAACCAAACCTCACATAAACCCGGACACTCACACACACACCCTCACCCGAACACTCACAGGGGCACTCACACTCACACACACCCATAGACTGTGATAAGGGAGACCATCTGAAGGGACACAGATGGCCTCGTGGACCCACAGGCATAACCGGACACACACGCAACCGGGCTCTCACACACTCACAGGGATAAGCACACACACAGACAGACATCCATAGACACAAACTGTGATAAGGGAGACCATCTGAGGGGACACAGATGGCCTCCTGGACCCACAGGTATATATCAATATTTAAATATACATATATATTTATAAATATAACATTTTTAAAAAATAAATAAATAAAATAAAAAATATTATATATATATATATATATATATATATATATATATATATATAAAATACTAACTATATATGTCGTACCTAGTAGCCAGAACGCACTTCTCAGCCTACTATGCAAGGCCCTTTTTGCCTAATAAGACAAGTTTTCCTGAATTAATATATTTTCTCTAATTTTTTTCTTATGAAATGATAAAACTGTTCATTTCATTATGTATGAGTTAAGCTCTTTTCATTTGAGTTAAAACTAATGTAGATATATAACCGAACCTAACCAACCCTAAAATGGTTAACATAAATTGATTGGAATATGTATGTGGACGCTTAGTTAGTGTTACTGTAATTTATATGGTTAACGTTTGAATGACATAGTTTCCCCTCATTGTCACATTTTGTTTTACTATTTCGCTGTTCATTCTCACTCTCTCTGAATCCCGTGGACTAATTGTGCTCACGAGTGTTTGTTTAAGGTACGGTAACCATAGGCTTTTCACACAATAATTTGCAACTATTTGCGAAGACACATTTCTTAAAATTATCTAAGTTTCTAATAAATATTCTTTTTCCTAACATACAAGTCAATCACACAGTACCTAACTTCAGTCAGAAACACTTTTCTTACTATATCTCGCAACGTCTTTTGCTTATATATCCTATCTTAAAAAATAACAATTTTAATTCATAACTGGCAACCCCCCTCCCCTCCAGAGCTTTCAAGGCCACCAAACGTCATTCCTTTCCCTTAACCTCTCCCAAATTATCTTTTGCACCAATACACAAACTAGGGGGCTTTATTGCTGAGTGGACGTCGCTCCCGACTCGTAATCCTAGCTCATTCGATCCCCCGGTGATGGCACAAACGGAAATCAGCAGAGTTTCTATCATTCTGATGCCCTCTGTTACTTAGCAGTAAATATGTAAATGGGCGTTAGACAGCTGTTGCGGGCTGCTTCCTGGGTGTGTGTGTGTGTGGAATTTTTTTTATTATTTAATAATTGATTGATTGATTGGCAGTTGAGAGGCGGGCCGAAAGAGCAGATCTCAACCCTCGCAAGTACAACTAGGTGAACACAACTAGATAAATACTAACAAACCACGATCATGTGCAATCCACTACACACACAACCCGACCTCCCCCCCAACTCCCTAAATCACTCCAAGTCATTAAAAAATTAAAACAAATCAATTAATACACCAAAAATACTAACTATAAATAAAGGAACAAAATTTGAGACATACAGCGACTCCAGCGTGGTCTAGTCGGAAGAGAACGTGTTCTCATCTGGATAGATTGCGATGGAGCCTGTCGGAACGGGTGTGTAACTGCAGGGCACAAATATTTGTGTGTCCCCTCCTGTAGCTGCCTCTGTTTCGACAGGTTTCCTGGATAGCTGGAATTGACCTGGCCCTTGGAAAGTGAGGAAGGGGGTGAAATCCGTTGGGCCCACGGATGGATACCTTGGATCCATGGACTTAGGGCAGGTCTAATCACCTGGGATTCGAACCCACGGTGGGAATAAGGGAGGAGATATGAGGAGGGGGAGGGGAAGGATGTTTCCTGGAACCAAACCTCACATAAACCCGGACACTCACACACACACCCTCACCCGAACACTCACAGGGGCACTCACACTCACACACACCCATAGACTGTGATAAGGGAGACCATCTGAAGGGACACAGATGGCCTCGTGGACCCACAGGCATAACCGGACACACACGCAACCGGGCTCTCACACACTCACAGGGATAAGCACACACACAGACAGACATCCATAGACACAAACTGTGATAAGGGAGACCATCTGAGGGGACACAGATGGCCTCCTGGACCCACAGGTATATATCAATATTTAAATATACATATATATTTATAAATATAACATTTTTAAAAAATAAATAAATAAAATAAAAAATATTATATATATATATATATATATATATATATATATATATATATATATATATAAAATACTAACTATATATGTCGTACCTAGTAGCCAGAACGCACTTCTCAGCCTACTATGCAAGGCCCTTTTTGCCTAATAAGACAAGTTTTCCTGAATTAATATATTTTCTCTAATTTTTTTCTTATGAAATGATAAAACTGTTCATTTCATTATGTATGAGTTAAGCTCTTTTCATTTGAGTTAAAACTAATGTAGATATATAACCGAACCTAACCAACCCTAAAATGGTTAACATAAATTGATTGGAATATGTATGTGGACGCTTAGTTAGTGTTACTGTAATTTATATGGTTAACGTTTGAATGACATAGTTTCCCCTCATTGTCACATTTTGTTTTACTATTTCGCTGTTCATTCTCACTCTCTCTGAATCCCGTGGACTAATTGTGCTCACGAGTGTTTGTTTAAGGTACGGTAACCATAGGCTTTTCACACAATAATTTGCAACTATTTGCGAAGACACATTTCTTAAAATTATCTAAGTTTCTAATAAATATTCTTTTTCCTAACATACAAGTCAATCACACAGTACCTAACTTCAGTCAGAAACACTTTTCTTACTATATCTCGCAACGTCTTTTGCTTATATATCCTATCTTAAAAAATAACAATTTTAATTCATAACTGGCAACCCCCCTCCCCTCCAGAGCTTTCAAGGCCACCAAACGTCATTCCTTTCCCTTAACCTCTCCCAAATTATCTTTTGCACCAATACACAAACTAGGGGGCTTTATTGCTGAGTGGACGTCGCTCCCGACTCGTAATCCTAGCTCATTCGATCCCCCGGTGATGGCACAAACGGAAATCAGCAGAGTTTCTATCATTCTGATGCCCTCTGTTACTTAGCAGTAAATATGTAAATGGGCGTTAGACAGCTGTTGCGGGCTGCTTCCTGGGTGTGTGTGTGTGTGGAATTTTTTTTATTATTTAATAATTGATTGATTGATTGGCAGTTGAGAGGCGGGCCGAAAGAGCAGATCTCAACCCTCGCAAGTACAACTAGGTGAACACAACTAGATAAATACTAACAAACCACGATCATGTGCAATCCACTACACACACATCCCGACCTCCCCCCCAACTCCCTAAATCACTCCAAGTCATTAAAAAATTAAAACAAATCAATTAATACACCAAAAATACTAACTATAAATAAAGGAACAAAATTTGAGACATACAGCGACTCCAGCGTGGTCTAGTCGGAAGAGAACGTGTTCTCATCTGGATAGATTGCGATGGAGCCTGTCGGAACGGGTGTGTAACTGCAGGGCACAAATATTTGTGTGTCCCCTCCTGTAGCTGCCTCTGTTTCGACAGGTTTCCTGGATAGCTGGAATTGACCTGGCCCTTGGAAAGTGAGGAAGGGGGTGAAATCCGTTGGGCCCACGGATGGATACCTTGGATCCATGGACTTAGGGCAGGTCTAATCACCTGGGATTCGAACCCACGGTGGGAATAAGGGAGGAGATATGAGGAGGGGGAGGGGAAGGATGTTTCCTGGAACCAAACCTCACATAAACCCGGACACTCACACACACACCCTCACCCGAACACTCACAGGGGCACTCACACTCACACACACCCATAGACTGTGATAAGGGAGACCATCTGAAGGGACACAGATGGCCTCGTGGACCCACAGGCATAACCGGACACACACGCAACCGGGCTCTCACACACTCACAGGGATAAGCACACACACAGACAGACATCCATAGACACAAACTGTGATAAGGGAGACCATCTGAGGGGACACAGATGGCCTCCTGGACCCACAGGTATATATCAATATTTAAATATACATATATATTTATAAATATAACATTTTTAAAAAATAAATAAATAAAATAAAAAATATTATATATATATATATATATATATATATATATATATATATATATATATATATATATATATATATATATATATATAAAATACTAACTATATATGTCGTACCTAGTAGCCAGAACGCACTTCTCAGCCTACTATGCAAGGCCCTTTTTGCCTAATAAGACAAGTTTTCCTGAATTAATATATTTTCTCTAATTTTTTTCTTATGAAATGATAAAACTGTTCATTTCATTATGTATGAGTTAAGCTCTTTTCATTTGAGTTAAAACTAATGTAGATATATAACCGAACCTAACCAACCCTAAAATGGTTAACATAAATTGATTGGAATATGTATGTGGACGCTTAGTTAGTGTTACTGTAATTTATATGGTTAACGTTTGAATGACATAGTTTCCCCTCATTGTCACATTTTGTTTTACTATTTCGCTGTTCATTCTCACTCTCTCTGAATCCCGTGGACTAATTGTGCTCACGAGTGTTTGTTTAAGGTACGGTAACCATAGGCTTTTCACACAATAATTTGCAACTATTTGCGAAGACACATTTCTTAAAATTATCTAAGTTTCTAATAAATATTCTTTTTCCTAACATACAAGTCAATCACACAGTACCTAACTTCAGTCAGAAACACTTTTCTTACTATATCTCGCAACGTCTTTTGCTTATATATCCTATCTTAAAAAATAACAATTTTAATTCATAACTGGCAACCCCCCTCCCCTCCAGAGCTTTCAAGGCCACCAAACGTCATTCCTTTCCCTTAACCTCTCCCAAATTATCTTTTGCACCAATACACAAACTAGGGGGCTTTATTGCTGAGTGGACGTCGCTCCCGACTCGTAATCCTAGCTCATTCGATCCCCCGGTGATGGCACAAACGGAAATCAGCAGAGTTTCTATCATTCTGATGCCCTCTGTTACTTAGCAGTAAATATGTAAATGGGCGTTAGACAGCTGTTGCGGGCTGCTTCCTGGGTGTGTGTGTGTGTGGAATTTTTTTTATTATTTAATAATTGATTGATTGATTGGCAGTTGAGAGGCGGGCCGAAAGAGCAGATCTCAACCCTCGCAAGTACAACTAGGTGAACACAACTAGATAAATACTAACAAACCACGATCATGTGCAATCCACTACACACACAACCCGACCTCCCCCCCAACTCCCTAAATCACTCCAAGTCATTAAAAAATTAAAACAAATCAATTAATACACCAAAAATACTAACTATAAATAAAGGAACAAAATTTGAGACATACAGCGACTCCAGCGTGGTCTAGTCGGAAGAGAACGTGTTCTCATCTGGATAGATTGCGATGGAGCCTGTCGGAACGGGTGTGTAACTGCAGGGCACAAATATTTGTGTGTCCCCTCCTGTAGCTGCCTCTGTTTCGACAGGTTTCCTGGATAGCTGGAATTGACCTGGCCCTTGGAAAGTGAGGAAGGGGGTGAAATCCGTTGGGCCCACGGATGGATACCTTGGATCCATGGACTTAGGGCAGGTCTAATCACCTGGGATTCGAACCCACGGTGGGAATAAGGGAGGAGATATGAGGAGGGGGAGGGGAAGGATGTTTCCTGGAACCAAACCTCACATAAACCCGGACACTCACACACACACCCTCACCCGAACACTCACAGGGGCACTCACACTCACACACACCCATAGACTGTGATAAGGGAGACCATCTGAAGGGACACAGATGGCCTCGTGGACCCACAGGCATAACCGGACACACACGCAACCGGGCTCTCACACACTCACAGGGATAAGCACACACACAGACAGACATCCATAGACACAAACTGTGATAAGGGAGACCATCTGAGGGGACACAGATGGCCTCCTGGACCCACAGGTATATATCAATATTTAAATATACATATATATTTATAAATATGACATTTTAAAAAATAAATAAATAAAATAAAAAATATTATATATATATATATATATATATATATATATATATATATATATATATATATATATATATATATATATATATATATATATATATATATATATATATATATATATATATATATATATATATATATAAAATACTAACTATATATGTCGTACCTAGTAGCCAGAACGCACTTCTCAGCCTACTATGCAAGGCCCTTTTTGCCTAATAAGACAAGTTTTCCTGAATTAATATATTTTCTCTAATTTTTTTCTTATGAAATGATAAAACTGTTCATTTCATTATGTATGAGTTAAGCTCTTTTCATTTGAGTTAAAACTAATGTAGATATATAACCGAACCTAACCAACCCTAAAATGGTTAACATAAATTGATTGGAATATGTATGTGGACGCTTAGTTAGTGTTACTGTAATTTATATGGTTAACGTTTGAATGACATAGTTTCCCCTCATTGTCACATTTTGTTTTACTATTTCGCTGTTCATTCTCACTCTCTCTGAATCCCGTGGACTAATTGTGCTCACGAGTGTTTGTTTAAGGTACGGTAACCATAGGCTTTTCACACAATAATTTGCAACTATTTGCGAAGACACATTTCTTAAAATTATCTAAGTTTCTAATAAATATTCTTTTTCCTAACATACAAGTCAATCACACAGTACCTAACTTCAGTCAGAAACACTTTTCTTACTATATCTCGCAACGTCTTTTGCTTATATATCCTATCTTAAAAAATAACAATTTTAATTCATAACTGGCAACCCCCCTCCCCTCCAGAGCTTTCAAGGCCACCAAACGTCATTCCTTTCCCTTAACCTCTCCCAAATTATCTTTTGCACCAATACACAAACTAGGGGGCTTTATTGCTGAGTGGACGTCGCTCCCGACTCGTAATCCTAGCTCATTCGATCCCCCGGTGATGGCACAAACGGAAATCAGCAGAGTTTCTATCATTCTGATGCCCTCTGTTACTTAGCAGTAAATATGTAAATGGGCGTTAGACAGCTGTTGCGGGCTGCTTCCTGGGTGTGTGTGTGTGTGGAATTTTTTTTATTATTTAATAATTGATTGATTGATTGGCAGTTGAGAGGCGGGCCGAAAGAGCAGATCTCAACCCTCGCAAGTACAACTAGGTGAACACAACTAGATAAATACTAACAAACCACGATCATGTGCAATCCACTACACACACAACCCGACCTCCCCCCCAACTCCCTAAATCACTCCAAGTCATTAAAAAATTAAAACAAATCAATTAATACACCAAAAATACTAACTATAAATAAAGGAACAAAATTTGAGACATACAGCGACTCCAGCGTGGTCTAGTCGGAAGAGAACGTGTTCTCATCTGGATAGATTGCGATGGAGCCCGTCGGAACGGGTGTGTAACTGCAGGGCACAAATATTTGTGTGTCCCCTCCTGTAGCTGCCTCTGTTTCGACAGGTTTCCTGGATAGCTGGAATTGACCTGGCCCTTGGAAAGTGAGGAAGGGGGTGAAATCCGTTGGGCCCACGGATGGATACCTTGGATCCATGGACTTAGGGCAGGTCTAATCACCTGGGATTCGAACCCACGGTGGGAATAAGGGAGGAGATATGAGGAGGGGGAGGGGAAGGATGTTTCCTGGAACCAAACCTCACATAAACCCGGACACTCACACACACACCCTCACCCGAACACTCACAGGGGCACTCACACTCACACACACCCATAGACTGTGATAAGGGAGACCATCTGAAGGGACACAGATGGCCTCGTGGACCCACAGGCATAACCGGACACACACGCAACCGGGCTCTCACACACTCACAGGGATAAGCACACACACAGACAGACATCCATAGACACAAACTGTGATAAGGGAGACCATCTGAGGGGACACAGATGGCCTCCTGGACCCACAGGTATATATCAATATTTAAATATACATATATATTTATAAATATAACATTTTTAAAAAATAAATAAATAAAATAAAAAATATTATATATATATATATATATATATATATATATATATATATATATATATATATATATATATATATATATATATATAAAATACTAACTATATATGTCGTACCTAGTAGCCAGAACGCACTTCTCAGCCTACTATGCAAGGCCCTTTTTGCCTAATAAGACAAGTTTTCCTGAATTAATATATTTTCTCTAATTTTTTTCTTATGAAATGATAAAACTGTTCATTTCATTATGTATGAGTTAAGCTCTTTTCATTTGAGTTAAAACTAATGTAGATATATAACCGAACCTAACCAACCCTAAAATGGTTAACATAAATTGATTGGAATATGTATGTGGACGCTTAGTTAGTGTTACTGTAATTTATATGGTTAACGTTTGAATGACATAGTTTCCCCTCATTGTCACATTTTGTTTTACTATTTCGCTGTTCATTCTCACTCTCTCTGAATCCCGTGGACTAATTGTGCTCACGAGTGTTTGTTTAAGGTACGGTAACCATAGGCTTTTCACACAATAATTTGCAACTATTTGCGAAGACACATTTCTTAAAATAATCTAAGTTTCTAATAAATATTCTTTTTCCTAACATACAAGTCAATCACACAGTACCTAACTTCAGTCAGAAACACTTTTCTTACTATATCTCGCAACGTCTTTTGCTTATATATCCTATCTTAAAAAATAACAATTTTAATTCATAACTGGCAACCCCCCTCCCCTCCAGAGCTTTCAAGGCCACCAAACGTCATTCCTTTCCCTTAACCTCTCCCAAATTATCTTTTGCACCAATACACAAACTAGCGGGCTTTATTGCTGAGTGGACGTCGCTCCCGACTCGTAATCCTAGCTCATTCGATCCCCCGGTGATGGCACAAACGGAAATCAGCAGAGTTTCTATCATTCTGATGCCCTCTGTTACTTAGCAGTAAATATGTAAATGGGCGTTAGACAGCTGTTGCGGGCTGCTTCCTGGGTGTGTGTGTGTGTGGAATTTTTTTTATTAGTTAATAATTGATTGATTGATTGGCAGTTGAGAGGCGGGCCGAAAGAGCAGAGCTCAACCCTCGCAAGTACAACTTGGTGAACACAACTAGATAAATACTAACAAACCACGATCTTGTGCAATCCACTACACACACAACCCGACCTCCCCCCCAACTCCCTAAATCACTCTAAGTCATTAAAAAATTAAAACAAATCAATTAATACATCAAAAATACTAACTATAAATAAAGGAACAAAATTTGAGACATACAGCGACTCCAGCGTGGTCTAGTCGGAAGAGAACGTGTTCTCATCTGGATAGATTGCGATGGAGCCTGTCGGAACGGGTGTGTAACTGCAGGGCACAAATATTTGTGTGTCCCCTCCTGTAGCTGCCTCTGTTTCGACAGGTTTCCTGGATAGCTGGAATTGACCTGGCCCTTGGAAAGTGAGGAAGGGGGTGAAATCCGTTGGGCCCACGGATGGATACCTTGGATCCATGGACTTAGGGCAGGTCTAATCACCTGGGATTCGAACCCACGGTGGGAATAAGGGAGGAGATATGGGGAGGGGGAGGGGAAGGATGTTTCCTGGAACCAAACCTCACATAAACCCGGACACTCACACACACACCCTCACCCGAACACTCACAGGGGCACTCACACTCACACACACCCATAGACTGTGATAAGGGAGACCATCTGAAGGGACACAGATGGCCTCGTGGACCCACAGGCATAACCGGACACACACGCAACCGGGCTCTCACACACTCACAGGGATAAGCACACACACAGACAGACATCCATAGACACAAACTGTGATAAGGGAGACCATCTGAGGGGACACAGATGGCCTCCTGGACCCACAGGTATATATCAATATTTAAATATACATATATATTTATAAATATAACATTTTTAAAAAATAAATAAATAAAATAAAAAATATTATATATATATATATATATATATATATATATATATATATATATATATATATATATATATATATATATATATATATATATATATATATATATATATATATATATAAAATACTAACTATATATGTCGTACCTAGTAGCCAGAACGCACTTCTCAGCCTACTATGCAAGGCCCTTTTTGCCTAATAAGACAAATTTTCCTGAATTAATATATTTTCTCTAATTTTTTTCTTATGAAATGATAAAACTGTTCATTTCATTATGTATGAGTTAAGTTCTTTTCATTTGAGTTAAAACTAATGTAGATATATAACCGAACCTAACCAACCATAAAATGGTTAACATAAATTGATTGGAATATGTATGTGGACGCTTAGTTAGTGTTACTGTAATTTATATGGTTAACGTTTGAATGACATAGTTTCCCCTCATTGTCACATTTTGTTTTACTATTTCGCTGTTCATTCTCACTCTCTCTGAATCCCGTGGACTAATTGTGCTCACGAGTGTTTGTTTAAGGTACGGTAACCATAGGCTTTTCACACAATAATTTGCAACTATTTGCGAAGACACATTTCTTAAAATTATCTAAGTTTCTAATAAATATTCTTTTTCCTAACATACAAGTCAATCACACAGTACCTAACTTCAGTCAGAAACACTTTTCTTACTATATCTCGCAACGTCTTTTGCTTATATATCCTATCTTAAAAAATAACAATTTTAATTCATAACTGGCAACCCCCCTCCCCTCCAGAGCTTTCAAGGCCACCAAACGTCATTCCTTTCCCTTAACCTCTCCCAAATTATCTTTTGCACCAATACACAAACTAGGGGGCTTTATTGCTGAGTGGACGTCGCTCCCGACTCGTAATCCTAGCTCATTCGATCCCCCGGTGATGGCACAAACGGAAATCAGCAGAGTTTCTATCATTCTGATGCCCTCTGTTACTTAGCAGTAAATATGTAAATGGGCGTTAGACAGCTGTTGCGGGCTGCTTCCTGGGTGTGTGTGTGTGTGGAATTTTTTTTATTATTTAATAATTGATTGATTGATTGGCAGTTGAGAGGCGGGCCGAAAGAGCAGATCTCAACCCTCGCAAGTACAACTAGGTGAACACAACTAGATAAATACTAACAAACCACGATCATGTGCAATCCACTACACACACAACCCGACCTCCCCCCCAACTCCCTAAATCACTCCAAGTCATTAAAAAATTAAAACAAATCAATTAATACACCAAAAATACTAACTATAAATAAAGGAACAAAATTTGAGACGTACAGCGACTCCAGCGTGGTCTAGTCGGAAGAGAACGTGTTCTCATCTGGATAGATTGCGATGGAGCCTGTCGGAACGGGTGTGTAACTGCAGGGCACAAATATTTGTGTGTCCCCTCCTGTAGCTGCCTCTGTTTCGACAGGTTTCCTGGATAGCTGGAATTGACCTGGCCCTTGGAAAGTGAGGAAGGGGGTGAAATCCGTTGGGCCCACGGATGGATACCTTGGATCCATGGACTTAGGGCAGGTCTAATCACCTGGGATTCGAACCCACGGTGGGAATAAGGGAGGAGATATGGGGAGGGGGAGGGGAAGGATGTTTCCTGGAACCAAACCTCACATAAACCCGGACACTCACACACACACCCTCACCCGAACACTCACAGGGGCACTCACACTCACACACACCCATAGACTGTGATAAGGGAGACCATCTGAAGGGACACAGATGGCCTCGTGGACCCACAGGCATAATCGGACACACACGCAACCGGGCTCTCACACACTCACAGGGATAAGCACACACACAGACAGACATCCATTGACACAAACTGTGATAAGGGAGACCATCTGAGGGGACACAGATGGACTCCTGGACCCACAGGTATATATCAATATTTAAATATACATATATATTTATAAATATAACATTTTTAAAAAATAAATAAATAAAATAAAAAATATTATATATATATATATATATATATATATATATATATATATATATATATATATATATGTATATATATATATATATATATATATATATATATATATAAAATACTAACTATATATGTCGTACCTAGTAGCCAGAACGCACTTCTCAGCCTACTATGCAAGGCCCTTTTTGCCTAATAAGACAAGTTTTCCTGAATTAATATATTTTCTCTAATTTTTTTCTTATGAAATGATAAAACTGTTCATTTCATTATGTATGAGTTAAGTTCTTTTCATTTGAGTTAAAACTAATGTAGATATATAACCGAACCTAACCAACCCTAAAATGGTTAACATAAATTGATTGGAATATGTATGTGGACGCTTAGTTAGTGTTACTGTAATTTATATGGTTAACGTTTGAATGACATAGTTTCCCCTCATTGTCATATTTTGTGTTACTATTTCGCTGTTCATTCTCACTCTCTCTGAATCCCGTGGACTAATTGTGCTCACGAGTGTTTGTTTAAGGTACGGTAACCATAGGCTTTTCACACAATAATTTGCAACTATTTGCGAAGACACATTTCTTAAAATTATCTAAGTTTCTAATAAATATTCTTTTTCCTAACATACAAGTCAATCACACAGTACCTAACTTCAGTCAGAAACACTTTTCTTACTATATCTCGCAACGTCTTTTGCTTATATATCCTATCTTAAAAAATAACAATTTTAATTCATAACTGGCAACCCCCCTCCCCTCCAGAGCTTTCAAGGCCACCAAACGTCATTCCTTTCCCTTAACCTCTCCCAAATTATCTTTTGCACCAATACACAAACTAGGGGGCTTTATTGCTGAGTGGACGTCGCTCCCGACTCGTAATCCTAGCTCATTCGATCCCCCGGTGATGGCACAAACGGAAATCAGCAGAGTTTCTATCATTCTGATGCCCTCTGTTACTTAGCAGTAAATATGTAAATGGGCGTTAGACAGCTGTTGCGGGCTGCTTCCTGGGTGTGTGTGTGTGTGGAATTTTTTTTATTATTTAATAATTGATTGATTGATTGGCAGTTGAGAGGCGGGCCGAAAGAGCAGATCTCAACCCTCGCAAGTACAACTAGGTGAACACAACTAGATAAATACTAACAAACCACGATCATGTGCAATCCACTACACACACAACCCGACCTCCCCCCCAACTCCCTAAATCACTCCAAGTCATTAAAAAATTAAAACAAATCAATTAATACACCAAAAATACTAACTATAAATAAAGGAACAAAATTTGAGACGTACAGCGACTCCAGCGTGGTCTAGTCGGAAGAGAACGTGTTCTCATCTGGATAGATTGCGATGGAGCCTGTCGGAACGGGTGTGTAACTGCAGGGCACAAATATTTGTGTGTCCCCTCCTGTAGCTGCCTCTGTTTCGACAGGTTTCCTGGATAGCTGGAATTGACCTGGCCCTTGGAAAGTGAGGAAGGGGGTGAAATCCGTTGGGCCCACGGATGGATACCTTGGATCCATGGACTTAGGGCAGGTCTAATCACCTGGGATTCGAACCCACGGTGGGAATAAGGGAGGAGATATGGGGAGGGGGAGGGGAAGGATGTTTCCTGGAACCAAACCTCACATAAACCCGGACACTCACACACACACCCTCACCCGAACACTCACAGGGGCACTCACACTCACACACACCCATAGACTGTGATAAGGGAGACCATCTGAAGGGACACAGATGGCCTCGTGGACCCACAGGCATAATCGGACACACACGCAACCGGGCTCTCACACACTCACAGGGATAAGCACACACACAGACAGACATCCATTGACACAAACTGTGATAAGGGAGACCATCTGAGGGGACACAGATGGACTCCTGGACCCACAGGTATATATCAATATTTAAATATACATATATATTTATAAATATAACATTTTTAAAAAATAAATAAATAAAATAAAAAATATTATATATATATATATATATATATATATATATATATATATATATATATATATATATGTATATATATATATATATATATATATATATATATATATAAAATACTAACTATATATGTCGTACCTAGTAGCCAGAACGCACTTCTCAGCCTACTATGCAAGGCCCTTTTTGCCTAATAAGACAAGTTTTCCTGAATTAATATATTTTCTCTAATTTTTTTCTTATGAAATGATAAAACTGTTCATTTCATTATGTATGAGTTAAGTTCTTTTCATTTGAGTTAAAACTAATGTAGATATATAACCGAACCTAACCAACCCTAAAATGGTTAACATAAATTGATTGGAATATGTATGTGGACGCTTAGTTAGTGTTACTGTAATTTATATGGTTAACGTTTGAATGACATAGTTTCCCCTCATTGTCATATTTTGTGTTACTATTTCGCTGTTCATTCTCACTCTCTCTGAATCCCGTGGACTAATTGTGCTCACGAGTGTTTGTTTAAGGTACGGTAACCATAGGCTTTTCACACAATAATTTGCAACTATTTGCGAAGACACATTTCTTAAAATTATCTAAGTTTCTAATAAATATTCTTTTTCCTAACATACAAGTCAATCACACAGTACCTAACTTCAGTCAGAAACACTTTTCTTACTATATCTCGCAACGTCTTTTGCTTATATATCCTATCTTAAAAAATAACAATTTTAATTCATAACTGGCAACCCCCCTCCCCTCCAGAGCTTTCAAGGCCACCAAACGTCATTCCTTTCCCTTAACCTCTCCCAAATTATCTTTTGCACCAATACACAAACTAGGGGGCTTTATTGCTGAGTGGACGTCGCTCCCGACTCGTAATCCTAGCTCATTCGATCCCCCGGTGATGGCACAAACGGAAATCAGCAGAGTTTCTATCATTCTGATGCCCTCTGTTACTTAGCAGTAAATATGTAAATGGGCGTTAGACAGCTGTTGCGGGCTGCTTCCTGGGTGTGTGTGTGTGTGGAATTTTTTTTATTATTTAATAATTGATTGATTGATTGGCAGTTGAGAGGCGGGCCGAAAGAGCAGATCTCAACCCTCGCAAGTACAACTAGGTGAACACAACTAGATAAATACTAACAAACCACGATCATGTGCAATCCACTACACACACAACCCGACCTCCCCCCCAACTCCCTAAATCACTCCAAGTCATTAAAAAATTAAAACAAATCAATTAATACACCAAAAATACTAACTATAAATAAAGGAACAAAATTTGAGACGTACAGCGACTCCAGCGTGGTCTAGTCGGAAGAGAACGTGTTCTCATCTGGATAGATTGCGATGGAGCCTGTCGGAACGGGTGTGTAACTGCAGGGCACAAATATTTGTGTGTCCCCTCCTGTAGCTGCCTCTGTTTCGACAGGTTTCCTGGATAGCTGGAATTGACCTGGCCCTTGGAAAGTGAGGAAGGGGGTGAAATCCGTTGGGCCCACGGATGG
Source organism: Procambarus clarkii (assembly GCF_040958095.1). Lineage (NCBI taxonomy): Eukaryota > Metazoa > Arthropoda > Malacostraca > Decapoda > Cambaridae > Procambarus > Procambarus clarkii. Next base: position 1,084,833 of record NW_027189142.1, read on the forward strand.
ATACCTTGGATCCATGGACTTAGGGCAGGTCTAATCACCTGGGATTCGAACCCACGGTGGGAATAAGGGAGGAGATATGGGGAGGGGGAGGGGAAGGATGTTTCCTGGAACCAAACCTCACATAAACCCGGACACTCACACACACACCCTCACCCGAACACTCACAGGGGCACTCACACTCACACACACCCATAGACTGTGATAAGGGAGACCATCTGAAGGGACACAGATGGCCTCGTGGACCCACAGGCATAATCGGACACACACGCAACCGGGCTCTCACACACTCACAGGGATAAGCACACACACAGACAGACATCCATAGACACAAACTGTGATAAGGGAGACCATCTGAGGGGACACAGATGGCCTCCTGGACCCACAGGTATATATCAATATTTAAATATACATATATATTTATAAATATAACATTTTTAAAAAATAAATAAATAAAATAAAAAATATTATATATATATATATATATATATATATATATATATATATATATATATATATATATATATATATATATATATATATAAAATACTAACTATATATGTCGTACCTAGTAGCCAGAACGCACTTCTCAGCCTACTATGCAAGGCCCTTTTTGCCTAATAAGACAAGTTTTCCTGAATTAATATATTTTCTCTAATTTTTTTCTTATGAAATGATAAAACTGTTCATTTCATTATGTATGAGTTAAGTTCTTTTCATTTGAGTTAAAACTAATGTAGATATATAACCGAACCTAACCAACCCTAAAATGGTTAACATAAATTGATTGGAATATGTATGTGGACGCTTAGTTAGTGTTACTGTAATTTATATGGTTAACGTTTGAATGACATAGTTTCCCCTCATTGTCATATTTTGTGTTACTATTTCGCTGTTCATTCTCACTCTCTCTGAATCCCGTGGACTAATTGTGCTCACGAGTGTTTGTTTAAGGTACGGTAACCATAGGCTTTTCACACAATAATTTGCAACTATTTGCGAAGACACATTTCTTAAAATTATCTAAGTTTCTAATAAATATTCTTTTTCCTAACATACAAGTCAATCACACAGTACCTAACTTCAGTCAGAAACACTTTTCTTACTATATCTCGCAACGTCTTTTGCTTATATATCCTATCTTAAAAAATAACAATTTTAATTCATAACTGGCAACCCCCCTCCCCTCCAGAGCTTTCAAGGCCACCAAACGTCATTCCTTTCCCTTAACCTCTCCCAAATTATCTTTTGCACCAATACACAAACTAGGGGGCTTTAATGCTGAGTGGACGTCGCTCCCGACTCGTAATCCTAGCTCATTCGATCCCCCGGTGATGGCACAAACGGAAATCAGCAGAGTTTCTATCATTCTGATGCCCTCTGTTACTTAGCAGTAAATATGCAAATGGGCGTTAGACAGCTGTTGCGGGCTGCTTCCTGGGTGTGTGTGTGTGTGTGGAATTTTTTTTATTAGTTAATAATTGATTGATTGATTGGCAGTTGAGAGGCGGGCCGAAAGAGCAGAGCTCAACCCTCGCAAGTACAACTAGGTGAACACAACTAGATAAATACTAACAAACCACGATCTTGTGCAATCCACTACACACACAACCCGACCTCCCCCCCAACTCCCTAAATCACTCTAAGTCATTAAAAAATTAAAACAAATCAATTAATACACCAAAAATACTAACTATAAATAAAGGAACAAAATTTGAGACATACAGCGACTCCAGCGTGGTCTAGTCGGAAGAGAACGTGTTCTCATCTGGATAGATTGAGATGGAGCCTGTCGGAACGGGGTTTGTAACTGCAGGGCACAAATATTTGTGTGTCCCCTCCTGTAGCTGCCTCTGTTTCGACAGGTTTCCTGGATAGCTGGAATTGACCTGGCCCTTGGAAAGTGAGGAAGGGGGTGAAATCCGTTGGGCCCACGGATGGATACCTTGGATCCATGGACTTAGGGCAGGTCTAATCACCTGGGATTCGAACCCACGGTGGGAATAAGGGAGGAGATATGGGGAGGGGGAGGGGAAGGATGTTTCCTGGAACCAAGCCTCACATAAACCCGGACACTCACACACACACCCTCACCCGAACACTCACAGGGGCACTCACACTCACACACACCCATAGACTGTGATAAGGGAGACCATCTGAAGGGACACAGATGGCCTCGTGGACCCACAGGCATAACCGGACACACACGCAACCGGGCTCTCACACACTCACAGGGATAAGCACACACACAGACAGCCTCCATAGACACAAACTGTGATAAGGGAGACCATCTGAGGGGACACAGATGGCCTCCTGGACCCACAGGTATATATCAATATTTAAATATACATATATATTTATAAATATAACATTTTTAAAAAATAAATAAATAAAATAAAAAATATTATATATATATATATATATATATATATATATATATATATATATATATATATATATATATATATAAAATACTAACTATATATGTCGTACCTAGTAGCCAGAACGCACTTCTCAGCCTACTATGCAAGGCCCTTTTTGCCTAATAAGACAAGTTTTCCTGAATTAATATATTTTCTCTAATTTTTTTCTTATGAAATGATAAAACTGTTCATTTCATTATGTATGAGTTAAGTTCTTTTCATTTGAGTTAAAACTAATGTAGATATATAACCGAACCTAACCAACCCTAAAATGGTTAACATAAATTGATTGGAATATGTATGTGGACGCTTAGTTAGTGTTACTGTAATTTATATGGTTAACGTTTGAATGACATAGTTTCCCCTCATTGTCATATTTTGTGTTACTATTTCGCTGTTCATTCTCACTCTCTCTGAATCCCGTGGACTAATTGTGCTCACGAGTGTTTGTTTAAGGTACGGTAACCATAGGCTTTTCACACAATAATTTGCAACTATTTGCGAAGACACATTTCTTAAAATTATCAAAGTTTCTAATAAATATTCTTTTTCCTAACATACAAGTCAATCACACAGTACCTAACTTCAGTCAGAAACACTTTTCTTACTATATCTCACAACGTCTTTTGCTTATATATCCTATCTTAAAACAACACAATTTTAATTCATAACTGGCAACCCCCCTCCCCTCCAGAGCTTTCAAGGCCACCAAACGTCATTCCTTTCCCTTAACCTCTCCCAAATTATCTTTTGCACCAATACACAAACTAGGGGGCTTTATTGCTGAGTGGACGTCGCTCCCGACTCGTAATCCTAGCTCATTCGATCCCCCGGTGATGGCACAAACGGAAATCAGCAGAGTTTCTATCATTCTGATGCCCTCTGTTACTTAGCAGTAAATATGTAAATGGGCGTTAGACAGCTGTTGCGGGCTGCTTCCTGGGTGTGTGTGTGTGTGGAATTTTTTTTTATTAGTTAATAATTGATTGATTGATTGGCAGTTGAGAGGCGGGCCGAAAGAGCAGAGCTCAACCCTCGCAAGTACAACTAGGTGAACACAACTAGATAAATACTAACAAACCACGATCTTGTACAATCCACTACACACACAACCCGACCTCCCCCCCAACTCCCTAAATCACTCTAAGTCATTAAAAAATTAAAACAAATCAATTAATACACCAAAAATACTAACTATAAATAAAGGAACAAAATTTGAGACATACAGCGACTCCAGCGTGGTCTAGTCGGAAGAGAACGTGTTCTCATCTGGATAGATTGCGATCGAGCCTGTCGGAACGGGTGTGTAACTGCAGGGCACAAATATTTGTGTGTCCCCTCCTGTAGCTGCCTCTGTTTCGACAGGTTTCCTGGATAGCTGGAATTGACCTGGCCCTTGGAAAGTGAGGAAGGGGGTGAAATCCGTTGGGCCCACGGATGGATACCTTGGATCCATGGACTTAGGGCAGGTCTAATCACCTGGGATTCGAACCCACGGTGGGAATAAGGGAGGAGATATGGGGAGGGGGAGGGGAAGGATGTTTCCTGGAACCAAACCTCACATAAACCCGGACACTCACACACACACCCTCACCCGAACACTCACAGGGGCACTCACACTCACACACACCCATAGACTGTGATAAGGGAGACCATCTGAAGGGACACAGATGGCCTCGTGGACCCACAGGCATAATCGGACACACACGCAACCGGACTCTCACACACTCACACGGACACTCACAGGGATAAGCACACACACAGACAGACATCCATAGACACAAACTGTGATAAGGGAGACCATCTGAGGGGACACAGATGGCCTCCTGGACCCACAGGTATATATCAATATTTAAATATACATATATATTTATAAATATAACATTTTTAAAAAATAAATAAATAAAATAAAAAATATTATATATATATATATATATATATATATATATATATATATATATATATATATATATATATATATATATATATATATATATATATAAAATACTAACTATATTTGTCGTACCTAGTAGCCAGAACGCACTTCTCAGCCTACTATGCAAGGCCCTTTTTGCCTAATAAGCCAAGTTTTCCTGAATTAATATATTTTCTCTAATTTTTTTCTTATGAAATGATAAAACTGTTCATTTCATTATGTATGAGTTAAGTTCTTTTCATTTGAGTTAAAACTAATGTAGATATATAACCGAACCTAACCAACCCTAAAATGGTTAACATAAATTGATTGGAATATGTATGTGGACGCTTAGTTAGTGTTACTGTAATTTATATGGTTAACGTTTGAATGACATAGTTTCCCCTCATTGTCATATTTTGTGTTACTATTTCGCTGTTCATTCTCACTCTCTCTGAATCCCGTGGACTAATTGTGCTCACGAGTGTTTGTTTAAGGTACGGTAACCATAGGCTTTTCACACAATAATTTGCAACTATTTGCGAAGACACATTTCTTAAAATTATCTAAGTTTCTAATAAATATTCTTTTTCCTAACATAAAAGTCAATCACACAGTACCTAACTTCAGTCAGAAACACTTTTCTTACTATATCTCGCAACGTCTTTTGCTTATATATCCTATCTTAAAACATAACAATTTTAATTCATAACTGGCAACCCCCCTCCCCTCCAGAGCTTTCAAGGCCACCAAACGTCATTCCTTTCCCTTAACCTCTCCCAAATTATCTTTTGCACCAATACACAAACTAGGGGGCTTTATTGCTGAGTGGACGTCGCTCCCGACTCGTAATCCTAGCTAATTCGATCCCCCGGTGATGGCACAAACGGAAATCAGCAGAGTTTCTATCATTCTGATGCCCTCTGTTACTTAGCAGTAAATATGTAAATGGGCGTTAGACAGCTGTTGCGGGCTGCTTCCTGGGTGTGTGTGTGTGTGGAATTTTTTTTTATTAGTTAATAATTGATTGATTGATTGGCAGTTGAGAGGCGGGCCGAAAGAGCAGAGCTCAACCCTCGAAAGTACAACTAGGTGAACACAACTAAATAAATACTAACAAACCACGATCTTGTACAATCCACTACACACACAACCCGACCTCCCCCCCAACTCCCTAAATCACTCTACCTAAGTCATTAAAAAATTAAAACAAATTAATTAATACACCAAAAATACTAACTATAAATAAAGGAACAAAATTTGAGACATACAGCGACTCCAGCGTGGTCTAGTCGGAAGAGAACGTGTTCTCATCTGGATAGATTGCGATCGAGCCTGTCGGAACGGGTGTGTAACTGCAGGGCACAAATATTTGTGTGTCCCCTCCTGTAGCTGCCTCTGTTTCGACAGGTTTCCTGGATAGGTGGAATTGACCTGGCCCTTGGAATTGAGGAAGGGGGTGAAATCCGTTGGGCCCACGGATGGATACCTTGGATCCATGGACTTAGGGCAGGTCTAATCACCTGGGATTCGAACCCACGGTGGGAATAAGGGAGGAGATATGGGGAGGGGGAGGGGAAGGATGTTTCCTGGAACCAAACCTCACATAAACCCGGACACTCACACACACACCCTCACCCGAACACTCACAGGGGCACTCACCCTCACACACACCCATAGACTGTGATAAGGGAGACCATCTGAAGGGACACAGATGGCCTCGTGGACCCACAGGCATAACCGGACACACACGCAACCGGACTCTCACACACTCACAGGGATAAGCACACACACAGACAGACATCCATAGACACAAACTGTGATAAGGGAGACCATCTGAGGGGACACAGATGGCCTCCTGGACCCACAGGTATATATCAATATTTAAATATACATATATATTTATAAATATAACATTTTTAAAAAATAAATAAATAAAATAAAAAATATTATATATATATATATATATATATATATATATATATATATATATATATATATATATATATATATATATATATAAATATATATATATATATATATATATATATATATATATATATATATATATATATATATATATATATATATATATATATATGTCGTACCTAGTAGCCAGAACTCACTTTTCAGCCTACTATTAGAGGCCCGATTTGCCTAATAAGCCAAGTTTTACTGAATTAATATATTTACTATAATTTTTTTCTTATGAAATGATAAAGCAACCCTTTTCTCTATGTATGAGGTCAATTTTTTTTTATTGGAGTTAAAATTAACGTAGATATATGACCGAACCTAACCAACCCTACCTAACCTAACCTAACCTATCTTTATAGGTAAGGTTAGGTTAGGTAGCCAAAAAAAGCTAGGTTAGGTAGGTTTGGTAGACGAAAAAACATTAATTCATGAAAACTTGGCTTATTAGGCAAATCGGGCCTTGAATAGTAGGCTGAGAAGTGCATTCTGGCTATTAGGTACGACATATATATATATAATACTAACTATATATGTCGTACCTAGTAGCCAGAACGCACTTCTCAGCCTACTATGCAAGGCCCTTTTTGCCTAATAAGACAAGTTTTCCTGAATTAATATATTTTCTCTAATTTTTTTTCTTATGAAATGATAAAACTGTTCATTTCATTATGTATGAGTTAAGTTCTTTTCATTTGAGTTAAAACTAACGTAGATATATAACCGAACCTAACCAACCCTAAAATGGTTAACATAAATTGATTGGAATATGTATGTGGACGCTTAGTTAGTGTTATTGTAATTTATATGGTTAACGTTTGAATGACATAGTTTCCCCTCATTGTCATATTTTGTGTTACTATTTCGCTGTTCATTCTCACTCTCTCTGAATCCCGTGGACTAATTGTGCTCACGAGTGTTTGTTTAAGGTACGGTAACCATAGTCTTTTCACACAATAATTTGCAACTATTTGCGAAGACACATTTCTTAAAATTATCTAAGTTTCTAATAAATATTCTTTTTCCTAACATACAAGTCAATCACACAGTACCTAACTTCAGTCAGAAACACTTTTCTTACTATATCTCGCAACGTCTTTTGCTTTATATCCTATCTTAAAAAATAACAATTTTAATTCATAACTGGCAACCCCCCTCCCCTCCAGAGCTTTCAAGGCCACCAAACGTCATTCCTTTCCCTTAACCTCTCCCAAATTATCTTTTGCACCAATACACAAACTAGGGGGCTTTATTGCTGAGTGGACGTCGCTCCCGACTCGTAATCCTAGCTCATTCGATCCCCCGGTGATGGCACAAACGGAAATCAGCAGAGTTTCTATCATTCTGATGCCCTCTGTTACTTAGCAGTAAATATGTAAATGGGCGTTAGACAGCTGTTGCGGGCTGCTTCCTGGGTGTGTGTGTGTGTGGAATTTTTTTTTATTAGTTAATAATTGATTGATTGATTGGCAGTTGAGAGGCGGGCCGAAAGAGCAGAGCTCAACCCTCGCAAGTACAACTAGGTGAACACAACTAGATAAATACTAACAAACCACGATCTTGTACAATCCACTACACACACAACCCGACCTCCCCCCCAACTCCCTAAATCACTCTACCTAAGTCATTAAAAAATTAAAACAAATCAATTAATACACCAAAAATACTAACTAAAAATAAAGGAACAAAATTTGAGACATACAGCGACTCCAGCGTGGTCAAGTCGGAAGAGAACGTTTTCTCATCTGGATAGATTGCGATCGAGCCTGTCGGAACGGGTGTGTAACTGCAGGGCACAAATATTTGTGTGTCCCCTCCTATAGCTGCCTCTGTTTCGACAGGTTTCCTGGATAGCTGGAATTGACCTGGCCCTTGGAAAGTGAGGAAGGGGGTGAAATCCGTTGGGCCCACGGATGGATACCTTGGATCCATGGAATTAGGGCAGGTCTAATAACCTGGGATTCGAACCCACGGTGGGAATAAGGGAGGAGATATGGGGAGGGGGAGGGGAAGGATGTTTCCTGGAACCAAACCTCACATAAACCCGGACATTCACACACACACCCTCACCCGAACACTCACAGGGGCACTCACACTCACACACACCCATAGACTGTGATAAGGGAGACCATCTGAAGGGACACAGATGGCCTCGTGGACCCACAGGCATAATCGGACACACACGCAACCGGACTCTCACACACTCACACGGACACTCACAGGGATAAGCACACACACAGACAGACATCCATAGACACAAACTGTGATAAGGGAGACCATCTGAGGGGACACAGATGGCCTCCTGGACCCACAGGTATATATCAATATTTAAATATACATATATATTTATAAATATAACATTTTTAAAAAATAAATAAATAAAAAAAAAAAAAAAAAAAAAATATAAATATATATATATATATATATATATATATATATATATATATATATATATATATATATATATATATATATATATATATATTAAATACTAACTATATATGTCGTACCTAGTAGCCAGAACGCACTTCTCAGCCTACTATGCAAGGCCCTTTTTGCCTAATAAGCCAAGTTTTCCTGAATTAATATATTTTCTCTAATTTTTTTCTTATGAAATGATAAAACTGTTCATTTCATTATGTATGAGTTAAGTTGTTTTCATTTGAGTTAAAACTAATGTAGATATATAACCGAACCTAACCAACCCTAAAATGGTTAACATAAATTGATTGGAATATGAATGTGGACGCTTAGTTAGTGTTACTGTAATTTATATGGTTAACGTTTGAATGACATAGTTTCCCCTCATTGTCATATTTTGTGTTACTATTTCGCTGTTCATTCTCACTCTCTCTGAATCCCGTGGACTAATTGTGCTCACGAGTGTTTGTTTAAGGTACGGTAACCATAGGCTTTTCACACAATAATTTGCAACTATTTGCGAAGACACATTTCTTAAAATTATCTAAGTTTCTAATAAATATTCTTTTTCCTAACATACAAGTCAATCACACAGTACCTAACTTCAGTCAGAAACACTTTTCTTACTATATCTCGCAACGTCTTTTGCTTATATATCCTATCTTAAAAAATAACAATTTTAATTCATAACTGGCAACCCCCCTCCCCTCCAGAGCTTTCAAGGCCACCAAACGTCATTCTTTTCCCTTAACCTCTCCCAAATTATCTTTTGCACCAATACACAAACTAGGGGGCTTTATTGCTGAGTGGACGTCGCTCCCGACTCGTAATCCTAGCTCATTCGATCCCCCGGTGATGGCACAAACGGAAATCAGCAGAGTTTCTATCATTCTGATGCCCTCTGTTACTTAGCAGTAAATATGTAAATGGGCGTTAGACAGCTGTTGCGGGCTGCTTCCTGGGTGTGTGTGTGTGTGGAATTTTTTTTTATTAGTTAATAATTGATTGATTGATTGGCAGTTGAGAGGCGGGCCGAAAGAGCAGAGTTCAACCCTCGCAAGTACAACTAGGTGAACACAACTAGATAAATACTAACAAACCACGATCTTGTACAATCCACTACACACACAACCCGACCTCCCCCCCAACTCCCTAAATCACTCTACCTAAGTCATTAAAAAATTAAAACAAATCAATTAATACACCAAAAATACTAACTATAAATAAAGGAACAAAATTTGAGACATACAGCGACTCCAGCGTGGTCTAGTCGGAAGAGAACGTGTTCTCATCTGGATAGATTGCGATCGAGCCTGTCGGAACGGGTGTGTAACTGCAGGGCACAAATATTTGTGTGTCCCCTCCTGTAGCTGCCTCTGTTTCGACAGGTTTCCTGGATAGGTGGAATTGACCTGGCCCTTGGAAAGTGAGGAAGGGGGTGAAATCCGTTGGGCCCACGGATGGATACCTTGGATCCATGGACTTAGGGCAGGTCTAATCACCTGGGATTCGAACCCACGGTGGGAATAAGGGAGGAGATATGGGGAGGGGGAGGGGAAGGATGTTTCCTGGAACCAAACCTCACATAAACCCGGACACTCACACACACACCCTCACCCGAACACTCACAGGGGCACTCACACTCACACACACCCATCGACTGTGATAAGGGAGACCATCTGAAGGGACACAGATGGCCTCGTGGACCCACAGGCATAACCGGACACACACGCAACCGGACTCTCACACACTCACAGGGATAAGCACACACACAGACAGACATCCATAGACACAAACTGTGATAAGCGAGACCATCTGAGGGGACACAGATGGCCTCCTGGACCCACAGGTATATATCAATATTTAAATATACATATATATTTATAAATATAACATTTTTAAAAAATAAATAAATAAAATAAAAAATATTATATATATATATATATATATATATATATATATATATATATATATATATATATATATATATATATATAAATATATATATATATATATATATATATATATATATATATATATATATATATATATATATATATATATATATATAATACTAACTATATATGTCGTACCTAGTAGCCAGAACGCACTTCTCAGCCTGCTATGCAAGGCCCTTTTTGCCTAATAAGACAAGTTTTCCTGAATTAATATATTTTCTCTAATTTTTTTCTTATGAAATGATAAAACTGTTCATTTCATTATGTATGAGTTAAGTTCTTTTCATTTGAGTTAAAACTAACGTAGATATATAACCGAACCTAACCAACCCTAAAATGGTTAACATAAATTGATTGGAATATGTATGTGGACGCTTAGTTAGTGTTATTGTAATTTATATGGTTAACGTTTGAATGACATAGTTTCCCCTCATTGTCATATTTTGTGTTACTATTTCGCTGTTCATTCTCACTCTCTCTGAATCCCGTGGACTAATTGTGCTCACGAGTGTTTGTTTAAGGTACGGTAACCATAGGCTTTTCACACAATAATTTGCAACTATTTGCGAAGACACATTTCTTAAAATTATCTAAGTTTCTAATAAATATTCTTTTTCCTAACATACAAGTCAATCACACAGTACCTAACTTCAGTCAGAAACACTTTTCTTACTATATCTCGCAACGTCTTTTGCTTATATATCCTATCTTAAAAAATAACAATTTTAATTCATAACTGGCAACCCCCCTCCCCTCCAGAGCTTTCAAGGCCACCAAACGTCATTCCTTTCCCTTAACCTCTCCCAAATTATCTTTTGCACCAATACACAAACTAGGGGGCTTTATTGCTGAGTGGACGTCGCTCCCGACTCGTAATCCTAGCTCATTCGATCCCCCGGTGATGGCACAAACGGAAATCAGCAGAGTTTCTATCATTCTGATGCCCTCTGTTACTTAGCAGTAAATATGTAAATGGGCGTTAGACAGCTGTTGCGGGCTGCTTCCTGGGTGTGTGTGTGTGTGGAATTTTTTTTTATTAGTTAATAATTGATTGATTGATTGGCAGTTGAGAGGCGGGCCGAAAGAGCAGAGCTCAACCCTCGCAAGTACAACTAGGTGAACACAACTAGATAAATACTAACAAACCACGATCTTGTACAATCCACTACACACACAACCCGACCTCCCCCCCAACTCCCTAAATCACTCTACCTAAGTCATTAAAAAATTAAAACAAATCAATTAATACACCAAAAATACTAACTATAAATAAAGGAACAAAATTTGAGACATACAGCGACTCCAGCGTGGTCTAGTCGGAAGAGAACGTGTTCTCATCTGGATAGATTGCGATCGAGCCTGTCGGAACGGGTGTGTAACTGCAGGGCACAAATATTTGTGTGTCCCCTCCTATAGCTGCCTCTGTTTCGACAGGTTTCCTGGATAGCTGGAATTGACCTGGCCCTTGGAAAGTGAGGAAGGGGGTGAAATCCGTTGGGCCCACGGATGGATACCTTGGATCCATGGACTTAGGGCAGGTCTAATCACCTGGGATTCGAACCCACGGTGGGAATAAGGGAGGAGATATGGGGAGGGGGAGGGGAAGGATGTTTCCTGGAACCAAACCTCACATAAACCCGGACACTCACACACACACCCTCACCCGAACACTCACAGGGGCACTCACACTCACACACACCCATAGACTGTGATAAGGGAGACCATCTGAAGGGACACAGATGGCCTCGTGGACCCACAGGCATAATCGGACACACACGCAACCGGACTCTCACACACTCACACGGACACTCACAGGGATAAGCACACACACAGACAGTCATCCATAGACACAAACTGTGATAAGGGAGACCATCTGAGGGGACACAGATGGCCTCCTGGACCCACAGGTATATATCAATATTTAAATATACATATATATTTATAAATATAACATTTTTAAAAAATAAATAAATAAAATAAAAAATATTATATATATATATATATATATATATATATATATATATATATATATATATAAAATACTAACTATATATGTCGTACCTAGTAGCCAGAACGCACTTCTCAGCCTACTATGCAAGGCCCTTTTTGCCTAATAAGCCAAGTTTTCCTGAATTAATATATTTTCTCTAATTTTTTTCTTATGAAATGATAAAACTGTTCATTTCATTATGTATGAGTTAAGTTCTTTTCATTTGAGTTAAAACTAATGTAGATATATAACCGAACCTAACCAACCCTAAAATTGTTAACATAAATTGATTGGAATATGTATGTGGACGCTTAGTTAGTGTTATTGTAATTTATATGGTTAACGTTTGAATGACATAGTTTCCCCTCATTGTCATATTTTGTGTTACTATTTCGCTGTTCATTCTCACTCTCTCTGAATCCCGTGGACTAATTGTGCTCACGAGTGTTTGTTTAAGGTACGGTAACCATAGGCTTTTCACACAATAATTTGCAACTATTTGCGAAGACACATTTCTTAAAATTATCTAAGTTTCTAATAAATATTCTTTTTCCTAACATACAAGTCAATCACACAGTACCTAACTTCAGTCAGAAACACTTTTCTTACTATATCTCGCAACGTCTTTTGCTTATATATCCTATCTTAAAAAATAACAATTTTAATTCATAACTGGCAACCCCCCTCCCCTCCAGAGCTTTCAAGGCCACCAAACGTCATTCCTTTCCCTTAACCTCTCCCAAATTATCTTTTGCACCAATACACAAACTAGGGGGCTTTATTGCTGAGTGGACGTCGCTCCCGACTCGTAATCCTAGCTCATTCGATCCCCCGGTGATGGCACAAACGGAAATCAGCAGAGTTTCTATCATTCTGATGCCCTCTGTTACTTAGCAGTAAATATGTAAATGGGCGTTAGACAGCTGTTGCGGGCTGCTTCCTGGGTGTGTGTGTGTGTGGAATTTTTTTTTATTAGTTAATAATTGATTGATTGATTGGCAGTTGAGAGGCGGGCCGAAAGAGCAGAGCTCAACCCTCGCAAGTACAACTAGGTGAACACAACTAGATAAATACTAACAAACCACGATCTTGTACAATCCACTACACACACAACCCGACCTCCCCCCCAACTCCCTAAATCACTCTACCTAAGTCATTAAAAAATTAAAACAAATCAATTAATACACCAAAAATACTAACTATAAATAAAGGAACAAAATTTGAGACATACAGCGACTCCAGCGTGGTCTAGTCGGAAGAGAACGTGTTCTCATCTGGATAGATTGCGATCGAGCCTGTCGGAACGGGTGTGTAACTGCAGGGCACAAATATTTGTGTGTCCCCTCCTATAGCTGCCTCTGTTTCGACAGGTTTCCTGGATAGCTGGAATTGACCTGGCCCTTGGAAAGTGAGGAAGGGGGTGAAATCCGTTGGGCCCACGGATGGATACCTTGGATCCATGGACTTAGGGCAGGTCTAATCACCTGGGATTCGAACCCACGGTGGGAATAAGGGAGGAGATATGGGGAGGGGGAGGGGAAGGATGTTTCCTGGAACCAAACCTCACATAAACCCGGACACTCACACACACACCCTCACCCGAACACTCACAGGGGCACTCACACTCACACACACCCATAGACTGTGATAAGGGAGACCATCTGAAGGGACACAGATGGCCTCGTGGACCCACAGGCATAATCGGACACACACGCAACCGGACTCTCACACACTCACACGGACACTCACAGGGATAAGCACACACACAGACAGACATCCATAGACACAAACTGTGATAAGGGAGACCATCTGAGGGGACACAGATGGCCTCCTGGACCCACAGGTATATATCAATATTTAAATATACATATATATTTATAAATATAACATTTTTAAAAAATAAATAAATAAAATAAAAAATATTATATATATATATATATATATATATATATATATATATATATATATATATATATATATATATATATATATATATATATATATAAAATACTAACTATATATGTCGTACCTAGTAGCCAGAACGCACTTCTCAGCCTACTATGCAAGGCCCTTTTTGCCTAATAAGCCAAGTTTTCCTGAATTAATATATTTTCTCTAATTTGTTTCTTATGAAATGATAAAACTGTTCATTTCATTATGTATGAGTTAAGTTCTTTTCATTTGAGTTAAAACTAATGTAGATATATAACCGAACCTAACCAACCCTAAAATGGTTAACATAAATTGATTGGAATATGAATGTGGACGCTTAGTTAGTGTTACTGTAATTTATATGGTTAACGTTTGAATGACATAGTTTCCCCTCATTGTCATATTTTGTGTTACTATTTCGCTGTTCATTCTCACTCTCTCTGAATCCCGTGGACTAATTGTGCTCACGAGTGTTTGTTTAAGGTACGGTAACCATAGGCTTTTCACACAATAATTTGCAACAATTTGCGAAGACACATTTCTTAAAATTATCTAAGTTTCTAATAAATATTCTTTTTCCTAACATACAAGTCAATCACACAGTACCTAACTTCAGTCAGAAACACTTTTCTTACTATATCTCGCAACGTCTTTTGCTTATATATCCTATCTTAAAAAATAACAATTTTAATTCATAACTGGCAACCCCCCTCCCCTCCAGAGCTTTCAAGGCCACCAAACGTCATTCCTTTCCCTTAACCTCTCCCAAATTATCTTTTGCACCAATACACAAACTAGGGGGCTTTATTGCTGAGTGGACGTCGCTCCCGACTCGTAATCCTAGCTCATTCGATCCCCCGGTGATGGCACAAACGGAAATCAGCAGAGTTTCTATCATTCTGATGCCCTCTGTTACTTAGCAGTAAATATGTAAATGGGCGTTAGACAGCTGTTGCGGGCTGCTTCCTGGGTGTGTGTGTGTGTGGAATTTTTTTTTATTAGTTAATAATTGATTGATTGATTGGCAGTTGAGAGGCGGGCCGAAAGAGCAGAGCTCAACCCTCGCAAGTACAACTAGGTGAACACAACTAGATACATACTAACAAACCACGATCTTGTACAATCCACTACACACACAACCCGACCTCCCCCCCAACTCCCTAAATCACTCTACCTAAGTCATTAAAAAATTAAAACAAATCAATTAATACACCAAAAATACTAACTATAAATAAAGGAACAAAATTTGAGACATACAGCGACTCCAGCGTGGTCTAGTCGGAAGAGAACGTGTTCTCATCTGGATAGATTGCGATCGAGCCTGTCGGAACGGGTGTGTAACTGCAGGGCACAAATATTTGTGTGTCCCCTCCTATAGCTGCCTCTGTTTCGACAGGTTTCCTGGATAGCTGGAATTGACCTGGCCCTTGGAAAGTGAGGAAGGGGGTGAAATCCGTTGGGCCCACGGATGGATACCTTGGATCCATGGACTTAGGGCAGGTCTAATCACCTGGGATTCGAACCCACGGTGGGAATAAGGGAGGAGATATGGGGAGGGGGAGGGGAAGGATGTTTCCTGGAACCAAACCTCACATAAACCCGAACACTCACACACACACCCTCACCCGAACACTCACAGGGGCACTCACACTCACACACACCCATAGACTGTGATAAGGGAGACCATCTGAAGGGACACAGATGGCCTCGTGGACCCACAGGCATAATCGGACACACACGCAACCGGACTCTCACACACTCACACGGACACTCACAGGGATAAGCACACACACAGACAGACATCCATAGACACAAACTGTGATAAGGGAGACCATCTGAGGGGACACAGATGGCCTCCTGGACCCACAGGTATATATCAATATTTAAATATACATATATATTTATAAATATAACATTTTTAAAAAATAAATAAATAAAATAAAAAATATTATATATATATATATATATATATATATATATATATATATATATATATATATATATATATATATATATATATATATATAAAATACTAACTATATATGTCGTACCTAGTAGCCAGAACGCACTTCTCAGCCTACTATGCAAGGCCCTTTTTGCCTAATAAGCCAAGTTTTCCTGAATTAATATATTTTCTCTAATTTGTTTCTTATGAAATGATAAAACTGTTCATTTCATTATGTATGAGTTAAGTTCTTTTCATTTGAGTTAAAACTAATGTAGATATATAACCGAACCTAACCAACCCTAAAATTGTTAACATAAATTGATTGGAATATGTATGTGGACGCTTAGTTAGTGTTATTGTAATTTATATGGTTAACGTTTGAATGACATAGTTTCCCCTCATTGTCATATTTTGTGTTACTATTTCGCTGTTCATTCTCACTCTCTCTGAATCCCGTGGACTAATTGTGCTCACGAGTGTTTGTTTAAGGTACGGTAACCATAGGCTTTTCACACAATAATTTGCAACTATTTGCGAAGACACATTTCTTAAAATTATCTAAGTTTCTAATAAATATTCTTTTTCCTAACATACAAGTCAATCACACAGTACCTAACTTCAGTCAGAAACACTTTTCTTACTATATCTCGCAACGTCTTTTGCTTATATATCCTATCTTAAAAAATAACAATTTTAATTCATAACTGGCAACCCCCCTCCCCTCCAGAGCTTTCAAGGCCACCAAACGTCATTCCTTTCCCTTAACCTCTCCCAAATTATCTTTTGCACCAATACACAAACTAGGGGGCTTTATTGCTGAGTGGACGTCGCTCCCGACTCGTAATCCTAGCTCATTCGATCCCCCGGTGATGGCACAAACGGAAATCAGCAGAGTTTCTATCATTCTGATGCCCTCTGTTACTTAGCAGTAAATATGTAAATGGGCGTTAGACAGCTGTTGCGGGCTGCTTCCTGGGTGTGTGTGTGTGTGGAATTTTTTTTTATTAGTTAATAATTGATTGATTGATTGGCAGTTGAGAGGCGGGCCGAAAGAGCAGAGCTCAACCCTCGCAAGTACAACTAGGTGAACACAACTAGATAAATACTAACAAACCACGATCTTGTACAATCCACTACACACACAACCCGACCTCCCCCCCAACTCCCTAAATCACTCTACCTAAGTCATTAAAAAATTAAAACAAATCAATTAATACACCAAAAATACTAACTATAAATAAAGGAACAAAATTTGAGACATACAGCGACTCCAGCGTGGTCTAGTCGGAAGAGAACGTGTTCTCATCTGGATAGATTGCGATCGAGCCTGTCGGAACGGGTGTGTAACTGCAGGGCACAAATATTTGTGTGTCCCCTCCTATAGCTGCCTCTGTTTCGACAGGTTTCCTGGATAGCTGGAATTGACCTGGCCCTTGGAAAGTGAGGAAGGGGGTGAAATCCGTTGGGCCCACGGATGGATACCTTGGATCCATGGACTTAGGGCAGGTCTAATCACCTGGGATTCGAACCCACGGTGGGAATAAGGGAGGAGATATGGGGAGGGGGAGGGGAAGGATGTTTCCTGGAACCAAACCTCACATAAACCCGGACACTCACACACACACCCTCACCCGAACACTCACAGGGGCACTCACACTCACACACACCCATAGACTGTGATAAGGGAGACCATCTGAAGGGACACAGATGGCCTCGTGGACCCACAGGCATAATCGGACACACACGCAACCGGACTCTCACACACTCACACGGACACTCACAGGGATAAGCACACACACAGACAGACATCCATAGACACAAACTGTGATAAGGGAGACCATCTGAGGGGACACAGATGGCCTCCTGGACCCACAGGTATATATCAATATTTAAATATACATATATATTTATAAATATAACATTTTTAAAAAATAAATAAATAAAATAAAAAATATTATATATATATATATATATATATATATATATATATATATATATATATATATATATATATATATATATATATATATATATATATATAAAATACTAACTATATATGTCGTACCTAGTAGCCAGAACGCACTTCTCAGCCTACTATGCAAGGCCCTTTTTGCCTAATAAGCCAAGTTTTCCTGAATTAATATATTTTCTCTAATTTGTTTCTTATGAAATGATAAAACTGTTCATTTCATTATGTATGAGTTAAGTTCTTTTCATTTGAGTTAAAACTAATGTAGATATATAACCGAACCTAACCAACCCTAAAATGGTTAACATAAATTGATTGGAATATGAATGTGGACGCTTAGTTAGTGTTACTGTAATTTATATGGTTAACGTTTGAATGACATAGTTTCCCCTCATTGTCATATTTTGTGTTACTATTTCGCTGTTCATTCTCACTCTCTCTGAATCCCGTGGACTAATTGTGCTCACGAGTGTTTGTTTAAGGTACGGTAACCATAGGCTTTTCACACAATAATTTGCAACAATTTGCGAAGACACATTTCTTAAAATTATCTAAGTTTCTAATAAATATTCTTTTTCCTAACATACAAGTCAATCACACAGTACCTAACTTCAGTCAGAAACACTTTTCTTACTATATCTCGCAACGTCTTTTGCTTATATATCCTATCTTAAAAAATAACAATTTTAATTCATAACTGGCAACCCCCCTCCCCTCCAGAGCTTTCAAGGCCACCAAACGTCATTCCTTTCCCTTAACCTCTCCCAAATTATCTTTTGCACCAATACACAAACTAGGGGGCTTTATTGCTGAGTGGACGTCGCTCCCGACTCGTAATCCTAGCTCATTCGATCCCCCGGTGATGGCACAAACGGAAATCAGCAGAGTTTCTATCATTCTGATGCCCTCTGTTACTTAGCAGTAAATATGTAAATGGGCGTTAGACAGCTGTTGCGGGCTGCTTCCTGGGTGTGTGTGTGTGTGGAATTTTTTTTTATTAGTTAATAATTGATTGATTGATTGGCAGTTGAGAGGCGGGCCGAAAGAGCAGAGCTCAACCCTCGCAAGTACAACTAGGTGAACACAACTAGATAAATACTAACAAACCACGATCTTGTACAATCCACTACACACACAACCCGACCTCCCCCCCAACTCCCTAAATCACTCTACCTAAGTCATTAAAAAATTAAAACAAATCAATTAATACACCAAAAATACTAACTATAAATAAAGGAACAAAATTTGAGACATACAGCGACTCCAGCGTGGTCTAGTCGGAAGAGAACGTGTTCTCATCTGGATAGATTGCGATCGAGCCTGTCGGAACGGGTGTGTAACTGCAGGGCACAAATATTTGTGTGTCCCCTCCTATAGCTGCCTCTGTTTCGACAGGTTTCCTGGATAGCTGGAATTGACCTGGCCCTTGGAAAGTGAGGAAGGGGGTGAAATCCGTTGGGCCCACGGATGGATACCTTGGATCCATGGACTTAGGGCAGGTCTAATCACCTGGGATTCGAACCCACGGTGGGAATAAGGGAGGAGATATGGGGAGGGGGAGGGGAAGGATGTTTCCTGGAACCAAACCTCACATAAACCCGGACACTCACACACACACCCTCACCCGAACACTCACAGGGGCACTCACACTCACACACACCCATAGACTGTGATAAGGGAGACCATCTGAAGGGACACAGATGGCCTCGTGGACCCACAGGCATAATCGGACACACACGCAACCGGACTCTCACACACTCACACGGACACTCACAGGGATAAGCACACACACAGACAGACATCCATAGACACAAACTGTGATAAGGGAGACCATCTGAGGGGACACAGATGGCCTCCTGGACCCACAGGTATATATCAATATTTAAATATACATATATATTTATAAATATAACATTTTTAAAAAATAAATAAATAAAATAAAAAATATTATATATATATATATATATATATATATATATATATATATATATATATATATATATATATATAATATATATATATATATATATATATATATATATATATATATATATAAAATACTAACTATATATGTCGTACCTAGTAGCCAGAACGCACTTCTCAGCCTACTATGCAAGGCCCTTTTTGCCTAATAAGCCAAGTTTTCCTGAATTAATATATTTTCTCTAATTTTTTTCTTATGAAATGATAAAACTGTTCATTTCATTATGTATGAGTTAAGTTCTTTTCATTTGAGTTAAAACTAATGTAGATATATAACCGAACCTAACCAACCCTAAAATTGTTAACATAAATTGATTGGAATATGTATGTGGACGCTTAGTTAGTGTTATTGTAATTTATATGGTTAACGTTTGAATGACATAGTTTCCCCTCATTGTCATATTTTGTGTTACTATTTCGCTGTTCATTCTCACTCTCTCTGAATCCCGTGGACTAATTGTGCTCACGAGTGTTTGTTTAAGGTACGGTAACCATAGGCTTTTCACACAATAATTTGCAACTATTTGCGAAGACACATTTCTTGAAATATCTAAGTTTCTAATAAATATTCTTTTTCCTAACATACAAGTCAATCACACAGTACCTAACTTCAGTCAGAAACACTTTTCTTACTATATCTCGCAACGTCTTTTGCTTATATATCCTATCTTAAAAAATAACAATTTTAATTCATAACTGGCAACCCCCCTCCCCTCCAGAGCTTTCAAGGCCACCAAACGTCATTCCTTTCCCTTAACCTCTCCCAAATTATCTTTTGCACCAATACACAAACTAGGGGGCTTTATTGCTGAGTGGACGTCGCTCCCGACTCGTAATCCTAGCTCATTCGATCCCCCGGTGATGGCACAAACGGAAATCAGCAGAGTTTCTATCATTCTGATGCCCTCTGTTACTTAGCAGTAAATATGTAAATGGGCGTTAGACAGCTGTTGCGGGCTGCTTCCTGGGTGTGTGTGTGTGTGGAATTTTTTTTTATTAGTTAATAATTGATTGATTGATTGGCAGTTGAGAGGCGGGCCGAAAGAGCAGAGCTCAACCCTCGCAAGTACAACTAGGTGAACACAACTAGATAAATACTAACAAACCACGATCTTGTACAATCCACTACACACACAACCCGACCTCCCCCCCAACTCCCTAAATCACTCTACCTAAGTCATTAAAAAATTAAAACAAATCAATTAATACACCAAAAATACTAACTATAAATAAAGGAACAAAATTTGAGACATACAGCGACTCCAGCGTGGTCTAGTCGGAAGAGAACGTGTTCTCATCTGGATAGATTGCGATCGAGCCTGTCGGAACGGGTGTGTAACTGCAGGGCACAAATATTTGTGTGTCCCCTCCTATAGCTGCCTCTGTTTCGAAAGGTTTCCTGGATAGCTGGAATTGACCTGGCCCTTGGAAAGTGAGGAAGGGGGTGAAATCCGTTGGGCCCACGGATGGATACCTTGGATCCATGGACTTAGGGCAGGTCTAATCACCTGGGATTCGAACCCACGGTGGGAATAAGGGAGGAGATATGGGGAGGGGGGAGGGGAAGGATGTTTCCTGGAACCAAACCTCACATAAACCCGGACACTCACACACACACCCTCACCCGAACACTCACAGGGGCACTCACACTCACACACACCCATAGACTGTGATAAGGGAGACCATCTGAAGGGACACAGATGGCCTCGTGGACCCACAGGCATAATCGGACACACACGCAACCGGACTCTCACACACTCACACGGACACTCACAGGGATAAGCACACACACAGACAGACATCCATAGACACAAACTGTGATAAGGGAGACCATCTGAGGGGACACAGATGGCCTCCTGGACCCACAGGTATATATCAATATTTAAATATACATATATATTTATAAATATAACATTTTTAAAAAATAAATAAATAAAATAAAAAATATTATATATAGATATATATATATATATATATATATATATATATATATATATATATATATATATATATATATATATATATAT
>NW_027189142.1:1107869-1125369 GCF_040958095.1 Procambarus clarkii
AGCCTGAATGGTCCCCAGGACAATATGCAACTGAAAACTCACACCCCAGAAGAGACTCGAACCCATACTCCCAGGAGCAACGCAACTGGTATGTACAAGACGCCTTAATCCACTTGACCATCATGACTGGACATAATGAGGTGATAGCCGAGGCTATTTGAACCACCCCACCGCCGGCACTCGGATAGTAATCTTGGGCATAGCATTTTACCAAATCACCTCATTCTTTGGGGCACACGTGAGGAACACAAATGCGAACAAGCCTGAATGGTCCCCAGGACAATATGCAACTGAAAACTCACACCCCAGAAGTGACTCGAACCCATACTCCCAGGAGCAACGCAACTGGTATGTACAAGACGCCTTAATCCACTTGACCATCACGACCAGACATAATGAGGTGATAGCCGAGGCTATTTGAACCACCCCACCGCCGGCACTCGGATAGTAATCTTGGGCATAGCATTTTACCAAATCACCTCATTCTTTGGGGCACACGTGAGGAACACAAATGCGAACAAGCCTGAATGGTCCCCAGGACAATATGCAACTGAAAACTCACACCCCAGAAGTGACTCGAACCCATACTCCCAGGAGCAACGCAACTGGTATGTACAAGACGCCTTAATCCACTTGACCATCACGACCGGACATAATGAGGTGATAGCCGAGGCTATTTGAACCACCCCACCGCCGGCACTCGGATAGTAATCTTGGGCATAGCATTTTACCAAATCACCTCATTCTTTGGGGCACACGTGAGGAACACAAATGCGAACAAGCCTGAATGGTCCCCAGGACAATATGCAACTGAAAACTCACACCCCAGAAGTGACTCGAACCCATACTCCCAGGAGCAACGCAACTGGTATGTACAAGACGCCTTAATCCACTTGACCATCACGACCGGACATAATGAGGTGATAGCCGAGGCTATTTGAACCACCCCACCGCCGGCACTCGGATAGTAATCTTGGGCATAGCATTTTACCAAATCACCTCATTCTTTGGGGCACACGTGAGGAACACAAATGCGAACAAGCCTGAATGGTCCCCAGGACAATATGCAACTGAAAACTCACACCCCAGAAGTGACTCGAACCCATACACCCAGGAGCAACGCAACTGGTATGTACAAAACGCCTTAATCCACTTGACCATCACGACCGGACATAATGAGGTGATAGCCGAGGCTATTTGAACCACCCCACCGCCGGCACTCGGATAGTAATCTTGGGCATAGCATTTTACCAAATCACATTCTTTGGGGCACACGTGAGGAACACAAATGCGAACAAGCCTGAATGGTCCCCAGGACAATATGCATCTGAAAACTCACACCCCAGAAGTGACTCGAACCCATACTCCCAGGAGCAACGCAACTGGTATGTACAAGACGCCTTAATCCACTTGACCATCACGACCGGACATAATGAGATGATAGCCGAGGCTATTTGAACCACCCCACCGCCGGCACTCGGATAGTAATCTTGGGCATAGCATTTTACCAAATCACCTCATTCTTTGGGGCACACGTGAGGAACACAAATGCGAACAAGCCTGAATGGTCCCCAGGACAATATGCAACTGAAAACTCACACCCCAGAAGTGACTCGAACCCATACTCCCAGGAGCAACGCAACTGGTATGTACAAGACACCTTAATCCACTTGACCATCACGACCGGACATAATGAGGTGATAGCCGAGGCTATTTGAACCACCCCACCGCCGGCACTCGGATAGTAATCTTGGGCATAGCATTTTACCAAATCACCTCATTCTTTGGGGCACACGTGAGGAACACAAATGCGAACAAGCCTGAATGGTCCCCAGGACAATATGCAACTGAAAACTCACACCCCAGAAGTGACTCGAACCCATACTCCCAGGAGCAACACAACTGGTATGTACAAGACGCCTTAATCCACTTGACCATCACGACCGGACATAATGAGGTGATAGCCGAGGCTATTTGAACCACCCCACCGCCGGCACTCGGATAGTAATCTTGGGCATAGCATTTTACCAAATCACCTCATTCTTTGGGGCACACGTGAGGAACACAAATGCGAACAAGCCTGAATGGTCCCCAGGACAATATGCAACTGAATACTCACACCCCAGAAGGGACTCGAACCCATACTCCCAGGAGCAACGCAACTGGTATGTACAAGACGCCTTAATCCACTTGACCATCACGACCGGACATAATGAGGTGATAGCCGAGGCTATTTGAACCACCCCACCGCCGGCACTCGGATAGTAATCTTGGGCATAGCATTTTACCAAATCACCTCATTCTTTGGGGCACATGTGAGGAACACAAATGCGAACAAGCCTGAATGGTCCCCAGGACAATATGCAACTGAAAACTCACACCCCAGAAGTGACTCGAACCCATACTCCCAGGAGCAACGCAACTGGTATGTACAAGACGCCTTAATCCACTTGACCATCACGACCGGACATAATGAGGTGATAGCCGAGGCTATTTGAACCACCCCACCGCCGGCACTCGGATAGTAATCTTGGGCATAGCATTTTACCAAATCACCTCATTCTTTGGGGCACACGTGAGGAACACAAATGCGAACAAGCCTGAATGGTCCCCAGGACAATATGCAACTGAAAACTCACACCCCAGAAGTGACTCGAACCCATACTCCCAGGAGCAACGCAACTGGTATGTACAAGACGCCTTAATCCACTTGACCATCACGACCGGACATAATGAGGTGATAGCCGAGGCTATTTGAACCACCCCACCGCCGGCACTCGGATAGTAATCTTGGGCATAGCATTTTACCAAATCACCTCATTCTTTGGGGCACACGTGAGGAACACACATGCGAACAAGCCTGAATGGTCCCCAGGACAATATGCAACTGAAAACACACCCCAGAAGGGACTCGAACCCATACTCCCAGGAGCAACGCAACTGGTATGTACAAGACGCCTTAATCCACTTGACCATCACGACCGGACATAATGAGGTGATAGCCGAGGCTATTTGAACCACCCCACCGCCGGCACTCGGATAGTAATCTTGGGCATAGCATTTTACCAAATCACCTCATTCTTTGGGGCACACGTGAGGAACACACATGCGAACAAGCCTGAATGGTCCCCAGGACAATATGCAACTGAAAACACACCCCAGAAGGGACTCGAACCCATACTCCCAGGAGCAACGCAACTGGTATGTACAAGACGCCTTAATCCACTTGACCATCACGACCGGACATAATGAGGTGATAGCCGAGGCTATTTGAACCACCCCACCGCCGGCACTCGGATAGTAATCTTGGGCATAGCATTTTACCAAATCACCTCATTCTTTGGGGCACACGTGAGGAACACACATGCGAACAAGCCTGAATGGTCCCCAGGACAATATGCAACTGAAAACACACCCCAGAAGGGACTCGAACCCATACTCCCAGGAGCAACGCAACTGGTATGTACAAGACGCCTTAATCCACTTGACCATCACGACCGGACATAATGAGATGATAGCCGAGGCTATTTGAACCACCCAACCGCCGGCACTCGGATAGTAATCTTGGGCATAGCATTTTACCAAATCACCTCATTCTTTGGGGCACACGTGAGGAACACAAATGCGAACAAGCCTGAATGGTCCCCAGGACAATATGCAACTGAAAACTCACACCCCAGAAGTGACTCGAACCCATACTCCCAGGAGCAACGCAACTGGTATGTACAAGACGCCTTAATCCACTTGACCATCACGACCGGACATAATGAGGTGATAGCCGAGGCTATTTGAACCACCCCACCGCCGGCACTCGGATAGTAATCTTGGGCATAGCATTTTACCAAATCACCTCATTCTTTGGGGCACACGCAAGGAACACAAATGCGAACAAGCCTGAATGGTCCCCAGGACAATATGCAACTGAAAACTCACACCCCAGAAGTGACTCGAACCCATACTCCCAGGAGCAACGCAACTGGTATGTACAAGACGCCTTAATGCACTTGACCATCACGACCGGACATAATGAGGTGATAGCCGAGGCTATTTGAACCACCCCACCGCCGGCACTCGGATATTAATCTTGGGCATAGCATTTTACCAAATCACCTCATTCTTTGGGGCACACGTGAGGAACACAAATGCGAACAAGCCTGAATGGTCCCCAGGACAATATGCAACTGAAAACTCACACCCCAGAAGTGACTCGAACCCATACTCCCAGGAGCAACGCAACTGGTATGTACAAGACACCTTAATCCACTTGACCATCACGACCGGACATAATGAGGTGATAGCCGAGGCTATTTGAACCACCCCACCGCCGGCACTCGGATAGTAATCTTGGGCATAGCATTTTACCAAATCACCTCATTCTTTGGGGCACACGTGAGGAACACAAATGCGAACAAGCCTGAATGGTCCCCAGGACAATATGCAACTGAAAACTCACACCCCAGAAGTGACTCGAACCCATACTCCCAGGAGCAACGCAACTGGTATGTACAAGACGCCTTAATCCACTTGACCATCACGACCGGACATAATGAGGTGATAGCCGAGGCTATTTGAACCACCCCACCGCCGGCACTCGGATAGTAATCTTGGGCATAGCATTTTACCAAATCACCTCATTCTTTGGGGCACATGTGAGGAACACAAATGCGAACAAGCCTGAATGGTCCCCAGGACAATATGCAACTGAAAACTCACACCCCAGAAGTGACTCGAACCCATACTCCCAGGAGCAACGCAACTGGTATGTACAAGACGCCTTAATCCACTTGACCATCACGACCGGACATAATGAGGTGATAGCCGAGGCTATTTGAACCACCCCACCGCCGGCACTCGGATAGTAATCTTGGGCATAGCATTTTACCAAATCACCTCATTCTTTGGGGCACACGTGAGGAACACAAATGCGAACAAGCCTGAATGGTCCCCAGGACAATATGCAACTGAAAACTCACACCCCAGAAGTGACTCGAACCCATACTCCCAGGAGCAACGCAACTGGTATGTACAAGACGCCTTAATCCACTTGACCATCACGACCGGACATAATGAGGTGATAGCCGAGGCTATTTGAACCACCCCACCGCCGGCACTCGGATAGTAATCTTGGGCATAGCATTTTACCAAATCACCTCATTCTTTGGGGCACACGTGAGGAACACAAATGCGAACAAGCCTGAATGGTCCCCAGGACAATATGCAACTGAAAACTCACACCCCAGAAGGGACTCGAACCCATACTCCCAGGAGCAACGCAACTGGTATGTACAAGACGCCTTAATCCACTTGACCATCACGACCGGACATAATGAGATGATAGCCGAGGCTATTTGAACCACCCCACCGCCGGCACTCGGATAGTAATCTTGGGCATAGCATTTTACCAAATCACCTCATTCTTTGGGGCACACGTGAGGAACACAAATGCGAACAAGCCTGAATGGTCCCCAGGACAATATGCAACCGAAAACTCACACCCCAGAAGTGACTCGAACCCATACTCCCAGGAGCAACGCAACTGGTATGTACAAGACGCCTTAATCCACTTGACCATCACGACCGGACATAATGAGGTGATAGCCGAGGCTATTTGAACCACCCCACCGCCGGCACTCGGATAGTAATCTTGGGCATAGCATTTTACCAAATCACCTCATTCTTTGGGGCACACGTGAGGAACACAAATGCGAACAAGCCTGAATGGTCCCCAGGACAATATGCAACTGAAAACTCACACCCCAGAAGTGACTCGAACCCATACTCCCAGGAGCAACGCAACTAGTATGTACAAGACGCCTTAATCCACTTGACCATCACGACCGGACATAATGAGGTGATAGCCGAGGCTATTTGAACCACCCCACCGCCGGCACTCGGATAGTAATCTTGGGCATAGCATTTTACCAAATCACCTCATTCTTTGGGGCACATGTGAGGAACACAAATGCGAACAAACCTGAATGGTCCCCAGGACAATATGCAACTGAAAACTCACACCCCAGAAGTGACTCGAACCCATACTCCCAGGAGCAATGCAACTGGTATGTACAAGACGCCTTAATCCACTTGACCATCACGACCGGACATAATGAGGTGATAGCCGAGGCTATTTGAACCACCACACCGCCGGCACTCGGATAGTAATCTTGGGCATAGCATTTTACCAAATCACCTCATTCTTTGGGGCACACGTGAGGAACACAAATGCGAACAAGCCTGAATGGTCCCCAGGACAATATGCAACTGAAAACTCACACCCCAGAAGTGACTCGAACCCATACTCCCAGGAGCAACGCAACTGGTATGTACAAGACGCCTTAATCCACTTGACCATCACGACCGGACATAATGAGGTGATAGCCGAGGCTATTTGAACCACCCCACCGCCGGCACTCGGATAGTAATCTTGGGCATAGCATTTTACCAAATCACCTCATTCTTTGGGGCACATGTGAGGAACACAAATGCGAACAAGCCTGAATGGTCCCCAGGACAATATGCAACTGAAAACTCACACCCCAGAAGTGACTCGAACCCATACTCCCAGGAGCAACGCAACTGGTATGTACAAGACGCCTTAATCCACTTGACCATCACGACCGGACATAATGAGGTGATAGCCGAGGCTATTTGAACCACCCCACCGCCGGCACTCGGATAGTAATCTTGGGCATAGCATTTTACCAAATCACCTCATTCTTTGGGGCACACGTGAGGAACACAAATGCGAACAAGCCTGAATGGTCCCCAGGACAATATGCAACTGAAAACTCACACCCCAGAAGTGACTCGAACCCATACTCCCAGGAGCAACGCAACTGGTATGTACAAGACGCCTTAATCCACTTGACCATCACGACCGGACATAATGAGGTGATAGCCGAGGCTATTTGAACCACCCCACCGCCGGCACTCGGATAGTAATCTTGGGCATAGCATTTTACCAAATCACCTCATTCTTTGGGGCACACGTGAGGAACACAAATGCGAACAAGCCTGAATGGTCCCCAGGACAATATGCAACTGAAAACTCACACCCCAGAAGGGACTCGAACCCATACTCCCAGGAGCAACGCAACTGGTATGTACAAGACGCCTTAATCCACTTGACCATCACGACCGGACATAATGAGATGATAGCCGAGGCTATTTGAACCACCCCACCGCCGGCACTCGGATAGTAATCTTGGGCATAGCATTTTACCAAATCACCTCATTCTTTGGGGCACACGTGAGGAACACAAATGCGAACAAGCCTGAATGGTCCCCAGGACAATATGCAACTGAAAACTCACACCCCAGAAGTGACTCGAACCCATACTCCCAGGAGCAACGCAACTGGTATGTACAAGACGCCTTAATCCACTTGACCATCACGACCGGACATAATGAGGTGATAGCCGAGGCTATTTGAACCACCCCACCGCCGGCACTCGGATAGTAATCTTGGGCATAGCATTTTACCAAATCACCTCATTCTTTGGGGCACACGTGAGGAACACAAATGCGAACAAGCCTGAATGGTCCCCAGGACAATATGCAACTGAAAACTCACACCCCAGAAGTGACTCGAACCCATACTCCCAGGAGCAACGCAACTAGTATGTACAAGACGCCTTAATCCACTTGACCATCACGACCGGACATAATGAGGTGATAGCCGAGGCTATTTGAACCACCCCACCGCCGGCACTCGGATAGTAATCTTGGGCATAGCATTTTACCAAATCACCTCATTCTTTGGGGCACATGTGAGGAACACAAATGCGAACAAACCTGAATGGTCCCCAGGACAATATGCAACTGAAAACTCACACCCCAGAAGTGACTCGAACCCATACTCCCAGGAGCAATGCAACTGGTATGTACAAGACGCCTTAATCCACTTGACCATCACGACCGGACATAATGAGGTGATAGCCGAGGCTATTTGAACCACCACACCGCCGGCACTCGGATAGTAATCTTGGGCATAGCATTTTACCAAATCACCTCATTCTTTGGGGCACACGTGAGGAACACAAATGCGAACAAGCCTGAATGGTCCCCAGGACAATATGCAACTGAAAACTCACACCCCAGAAGTGACTCGAACCCATACTCCCAGGAGCAACGCAACTGGTATGTACAAGACGCCTTAATCCACTTGACCATCACGACCGGACATAATGAGGTGATAGCCGAGGCTATTTGAACCACCCCACCGCCTGCACTCGGATAGTAATCTTGGGCATAGCATTTTACCAAATCACCTCATTCTTTGGGGCACACGTGAGGAACACAAATGCGAACAAGCCTGAATGGTCCCCAGGACAATATGCAACTGAAAACTCACACCCCAGAAGTGACTCGAACCCATACTCCCAGGAGCAACGCAACTGGTATGTACAAGACGCCTTAATCCACTTGACCATCACGACCGGACATAATGAGGTGATAGCCGAGGCTATTTGAACCACCCCACCGCCGGCACTCGGATAGTAATCTTGGGCATAGCATTTTACCAAATCACCTCATTCTTTGGGGCACACGTGAGGAACACAAATGCGAACAAGCCTGAATGGTCCCCAGGACAATATGCAACAGAAAACTCACACCCCAGAAGTGACTCGAACCCATACTCCCAGGAGCAACGCAACTGGTATGTACAAGACGCCTTAATCCACTTGACCATCACGACCGGACATAATGAGGTGATAGACGAGGCTATTTGAACCACCCCACCGCCGGCACTCGGATAGTAATCTTGGGCATAGCATTTTACCAAATCACCTCATTCTTTGGGGCACACGTGAGGAACACAAATGCGAACAAGCCTGAATGGTCCCCAGGACAATATGCAACTGAAAACTCACACCCCAGAAGTGACTCGAACCCATACTCCCAGGAGCAACGCAACTGGTATGTACAAGACGCCTTAATCCACTTGACCATCACGACCGGACATAATGAGGTGATAGCCGAGGCTATTTGAACCACCCCACCGCCGGCACTCGGATAGTAATCTTGGGCTTAGCATTTTACCAAATCACCTCATTCTTTGGGGCACACGTGAGGAACACAAATGCGAACAAGCCTGAATGGTCCCCAGGACAATATGCAACTGAAAACCCACACCCCAGAAGTGACTCGAACCCATACTCCCAGGAGCAACGCAACTGGTATGTACAAGACGCCTTAATCCACTTGACCATCACGACCGGACATAATGAGGTGATAGCCGAGGCTATTTGAACCACCCCACCGCCGGCACTCGGATAGTAATCTTGGGCATATCATTTTACCAAATCACCTCATTCTTTGGGGCACACGTGAGGAACACAAATGCGAACAAGCCTGAATGGTCCCCAGGACAATATGCAACTGAAAACTCACACCCCAGAAGTGACTCGAACCCATACTCCCAGGAGCAACGCAACTGGTATGTACAAGACGCCTTAATCCACTTGACCATCACGACCGGACATAATGAGGTGATAGCCGAGGCTATTTGAACCACCCCACCGCCGGCACTCGGATAGTAATCTTGGGCATAGCATTTTACCAAATCACCTCATTCTTTGGGGCACACGTAAGGAACACAAATGCGAACAAGCCTGAATGGTCCCCAGGACAATATGCAACTGAAAACTCACACCCCAGAAGTGACTCGAACCCATACTCTTAGGAGCAACGCAACTGGTATGTACAAGACGCCTTAATCCACTTGACCATCACGACAGGACATAATGAGGTGATAGCCTAGGCTATTTGAACCACCCCACCGCCGGCACTCGGATAGTAATCTTGGGCATAGCATTTTACCAAATCACCTCATTCTTTGGGGCACACGTGAGGAACACAAATGCGAACAAGCCTGAATGGTCCCCAGGACAATATGCAACTGAAAACTCACACCCCAGAAGTGACTCGAACCCATACTAACAGGAGCAGCGCAACTGGTATGTACAAGACGCCTTAATCCACTTGACCATCACGACCGGACATAATGAGGTGAT
This sequence comes from Procambarus clarkii, assembly GCF_040958095.1. Taxonomy (NCBI): domain Eukaryota; kingdom Metazoa; phylum Arthropoda; class Malacostraca; order Decapoda; family Cambaridae; genus Procambarus; species Procambarus clarkii. The sequence goes on from NW_027189142.1 coordinate 1,117,886, forward strand.
AGCCGAGGCTATTTGAACCACCCCACCGCCGGCACTCGGATAATAATCTTGGGCATAGCATTTTACCAAATCACCTCATTCTTTGGGGCACACGTGAGGAACACAAATGCGAACAAGCCTGAATGGTCCCCAGGACAATATGCAACTGAAAACTATTTGAACCACCCCACCGCCGGCACTCGGATAGTAATCTTGGGCATAGCATTTTACCAAGTCACCTCATTCTTTGGGGCACACGTGAGGAACACAAATGCGAACAAGCCTGAATGGTCCCCAGGACAATATGCAACTGAAAACTCACACCCCAGAAGTGACTCGAACCCATACTCCCAGGAGCAACGCAACTGGTATGTACAAGACGCCTTAATCCACTTGACCATCACGACCGGACATAATGAGGTGATAGCCGAGGCTATTTGAACCACCCCACCGCCGGCACTCGGATAGTAATCTTGAACATAGCATTTTACCAAATCACCTCATTCTTTGGGGCACACGTGAGGAACACAAATGCGAACAAGCCTGAATGGTCCCCAGGACAATATGCAACTGAAAACTCACACCCCAGAAGTGACTCGAACCCATACTCCCAGGAGCAACGCAACTGGTATGTACAAGACGCCTTAATCCACTTGACCATCACGACCGGACATAATGAGGTGATAGCCGAGGCTATTTGAACCACCCCACCGCCGGCACTCGGATAGTAATCTTGGGCATAGCATTTTACCAAATCACCTCATTCTTTGGGGCACACGTGAGGAACACAAATACGAACAAGCCTGAATGGTCCCCAGGACAATATGCAACTGAAAACTCACACCCCAGAAGTGACTCGAACCCATACTCCCAGGAGCAACGCAACTGGTATGTACAAGACGCCTTAATCCACTTGACCATCACGACCGGACATAATGAGGTGATAGCCGAGGCTATTTGACCCACCCCACCGCCGGCACTCGGATAGTAATCTTGTGCATAGCATTATACCAAATCACCTCATTCTTTGGGGCACACGTGAGGAACACAAATGCGAACAAGCCTGAATGGTCCCCAGGACAATATGCAACTGAAAACTCACACCCCAGAAGTGACTCGAACCCATACTCCCAGGAGCAACGCAACTGGTATGTACAAGACGCCTTAATCCACTTGACCATCACGACCGGACATAATGAGGTGATAGCCGAGGCTATTTGAACCACCCCACCGCCGGCACTCGGATAGTAATCTTGGGCATAGCATTTTACCAAATCACCTCATTCTTTGGGGCACACGTAAGGAATACAAATGCGAACAAGCCTGAATGGTCCCCAGGACAATATGCAACTGAAAACTCACACCCCAGAAGTGACTCGAACCCATACTCTTAGGAGCAACGCAACATGGTATGTACAAGACGCCTTAATCCACTTGACCATCACGACCGGACATAATGAGGTGATAGCCGAGGCTATTTGAACCACCCCACCGCCGGCACTCGGATAGTAATCTTGGGCATAGCATTTTACCAAATCACCTCATTCTTTGGGGCACACGTGAGGAACACAAATGCGAACAAGCCTGAATGGTCCCCAGGACAATATGCAACTGAAAACTCACACCCCAGAAGTGACTCGAACCCATACTCCCAGGAGCAACGCAACTGGTATGTACAAGACGCCTTAATCCACTTGACCATCACGACCGGACATAATGAGGTGATAGCCGAGGCTATTTGAACCACCCCACCGCCGGCACTCGGATAGTAATCTTGGGCATAGCATTTTACCAAATCACCTCATTCTTTGGGGCACACGTGAGGAACACAAATACGAACAAGCCTGAATGGTCCCCAGGACAATATGCAACTGAAAACTCACACCCCAGAAGTGACTCGAACCCATACTCCCAGGAGCAACGCAACTGGTATGTACAAGACGCCTTAATCCACTTGACCATCACGACCGGACATAATGAGGTGATAGCCGAGGCTATTTGACCCACCCCACCGCCGGCACTCGGATAGTAATCTTGTGCATAGCATTTTACCAAATCACCTCATTCTTTGTGGCTCACGTGAGGAACACAAATGCGAACAAGCCTGAATGGTCCCCAGGACAATATGCAACTGAAAACTCACACCCCAGAAGTGACTCGAACCCATACTCCCAGGAGCAACGCAACTGGTATGTACAAGACGCCTTAATCCACTTGACCATCACGACCGGACATAATGAGGTGATAGCCGAGGCTATTTGAACCACCCCACCGCCGGCACTCGGATAGTAATCTTGGGCATAGCATTTTACCAAATCACCTCATTCTTTGGGGCACACGTAAGGAACACAAATGCGAACAAGCCTGAATGGTCCCCAGGACAATATGCAACTGAAAACTCACACCCCAGAAGTGACTCGAACCCATACTCTTAGGAGCAACGCAACATGGTATGTACAAGACGCCTTAATCCACTTGACCATCACGACCGGACATAATGAGGTGATAGCCGAGGCTATTTGAACCACCCCACCGCCGGCACTCGGATAGTAATCTTGGGCATAGCATTTTACCAAATCACCTCATTCTTTGGGGCACACGTGAGGAACACAAATGCGAACAAGCCTGAATGGTCCCCAGGACAATATGCAACTGAAAACTCACACCCCAGAAGTGACTCGAACCCATACTCCCAGGAGCAACGCAACTGGTATGTACAAGACGCCTTAATCCACTTGACCATCACGACCGGACATAATGAGGTGATAGCCGAGGCTATTTGAACCACCCCACCGCCGGCACTCGGATAATAATCTTGGGCATAGCATTTTACCAAATCACCTCATTCTTTGGGGCACACGTGAGGAACACAAATGCGAACAAGCCTGAATGGTCCCCAGGACAATATGCAACTGAAAACTCACACCCCAGAAGTGACTCGAACCCATACTCCCAGGAGCAACGCAACTGGTATGTACAAGACGCCTTAATCCACTTGACCATCACGACCGGACATAATGAGGTGATAGCCGAGGCTATTTGAACCACCCCACCGCCGGCACTCGGATAGTAATCTTGGGCATAGCATTTTACCAAATCACCTCATTCTTTGAGGCACACATGAGGAACACAAATGCGAACAAGCCTGAATGGTCCCCAGGACAATATGCAACTGAAAACTCACACCCCAGAAGTGACTCGAACCCATACTCCCAGGAGCAACGCAACTGGTATGTACAAGACGCCTTAATCCACTTGACCATCACGACCGGACATAATGAGGTGATAGCCGAGGCTATTTGAACCACCCCACCGCCGGCACTCGGATAGTAATCTTGGGCATAGCATTTTACCAAATCACCTCATTCTTTGGGGCACACGTGAGGAACACAAATGCGAACAAGCCTGAATGGTCCCCAGGACAATATGCAACTGAAAACTCACACCCCAGAAGTGACTCGAACCCATACTCCCAGGAGCAACGCAACTGGTTTGTACAAGACGCCTTAATCCACTTGACCATCACGACCGGACATAATGAGGTGATAGCCGAGGCTATTTGAACCACCCCACCGCCGGCACTCGGATAGTAATCTTGGGCATAGCATTTTACCAAATCACCTCATTCTTTGGGGCACACGTAAGGAACACAAATGCGAACAAGCCTGAATGGTCCCCAGGACAATATGCAACTGAAAACTCACACCCCAGAAGTGACTCGAACCCATACTCTTAGGAGCAACGCAACTGGTATGTACAAGACGCCTTAATCCACTTGACCATCACGACCGGACATAATGAGGTGATAGCCGAGGCTATTTGAACCACCCCACCGCCGGCACTCGGATAGTAATCTTGGGCATAGCATTTTACCAAATCACCTCATTCTTTGGGGCACACGTGAGGAACACAAATGCGAACAAGCCTGAATGGTCCCCAGGACAATATGCAACTGAAAACTCACACCCCAGAAGTGACTCGAACCCATACTCCCAGGAGCAACGCAACTGGTATGTACAAGACGCCTTAATCCACTTGACCATCACGACCGGACATAATGAGGTGATAGCCGAGGCTATTTGAACCACCCCATTGCCGGCACTCGGATAATAATCTTGGGCATAGCATTTTACCAAATCACCTCATTCTTTGGGGCACACGTGAGGAACACAAATGCGAACAAGCCTGAATGGTCCCCAGGACAATATGCAACTGAAAACTCACACCCCAGAAGTGACTCGAACCCATACTCCCAGGAGCAACGCAACTGGTATGTACAAGACGCCTTAATCCACTTGACCATCACGACCGGACATAATGAGGTGATAGCCGAGGCTATTTGAACCACCCCACCACCGGCACTCGGATAGTAATCTTGGGCATAGCATTTTACCAAATCACCTCATTGTTTGGGGCACACATGAGGAACACAAATGCGAACAAGCCTGAATGGTCCCCAGGACAATATGCAACTGAAAACTCACACCCCAGAAGTTACTCGAACCCATACTCCCAGGAGCAACGCAACTGGTATGTACAAGACGCCTTAATCCACTTGACCATCACGACCGGACATAATGAGGTGATAGCCGAGGCTATTTGAACCACCCCACCGCCGGCACTCGGATAGTAATCTTGGGCATAGCATTTTACCATAATGAGGCTATCACCTCATTATGTCCGGTCGTGATGGTCAAGTGGATTAAGGCGTCTTGTACATACCAGTTGCGTTGCTCCTGGGAGTATGGGTTCGAGTCACTTCTGGGGTGTGAGTTTTCAGTTATATATATATATATATATATATATATATATATATATATATATATATATATATATATATATATATATATATGTCGTACCTAGAAACCAGAACGCACTTTTCAGCCTACTATGCAAGGCCCGATTTGCCGAATAAGCCAAGTTCTCATGAATTAGTATATTTTCTCTAATTTTTTTCTTACGAAATTATAAAGCTACCCATTTCATTACGTATGAGGTCAATTTTTTTTTATTGGAGTTAAAATTAATTTAGATATATGACCGAACCTAACCAACCCTACCTAACCAAACCTAACCTATCTTTATCGGTTAGGTTAGGTTAGGTAGCCGAAAACGTTAGGTTAGGTTAGGTTAGGTAGGTAAGGTAGTCGAAAAATAAATAATTCATGAAAACTTGACTTATTAGGCAAATCGGGCCATGAATTGTAGGCTGAGAAGTGCGTTCTGGCTACTAGGTACGACATATATATATATATATATATATATATATGGAGGACAATATCCTTATGACACGTGGTGGGAGGAGGCAGCACTCAGGAGCCTGTTGCACCAGTACAAATCGCAACAGATTACATTGCAACAGACGACCTGCTAGAGGCAATTAAAGCAACGTCAACCAGGACACTCACCCACATCCCAAAGGCCTCTCGCCCTTTTGCTGCAGGGAAAGACACGGACCTCATCGCAAAAGTCAACAGAGGGTCAAATAACCTTGATGCACCTGATACCATCAAAGCCTGGCACAATCTGTTACTTTTTGGCAATGCATGCATAGGTGTACCAGACAGAGGAGGCAAGACACTGGCCTCATCCGTCAATAAAGCAAATAGGGATTTTCATAGGGCTGACAACCTAGTCCGCCTCCCCAAACACACCAAACACCGCCGAGGCAGACCAAGTACGACAATCAGCCACAACAGAAAATTAGGTACCCAAGTCAGCAAGAAAATTGAAGAGGGCAATACAGTCGGGGCACTCAGGTTGATCACAAGTGAGGACAAAATTTTGCCCAGGGATGAAACCACAGCCCAAGCACTGAGAGAAAAACACCCCCTCAGGGCCGTAGGTGAACCTCCCCCACAGGTCAGGCTCGCCCCTAACCAGGAACCTCTCGTCCTCCGGGAGTCAGAGGTTTATAAAGCTATCGTTTCATTTCCCCCGGGCTCCTCAGGAGGCTACACAGGGGTAAGACCTCAACATGTGAAGGAAATGGTGAACCCTGTTCTTGGCCCAGTTGCAGAAGCGCTCCTGACAGAAATCACATCGTTTGTCAACAACTGCCTCGCCGGGTTAATCCCTGATGAAATCAAACCATTCTTCTTTGGTGCTTCTCTATGTGCCCTTAAAAAGAAGGGGGGAGGGATCAGACCCATTGCCGCTGGTAATACCCTTCGCCGCCTAGTTGCAAGGGTTGCTGTCAGAAGTATCCGAACGGAAGCAGCCACCATGCTGCAACCCAACCAACTGGGGTTTGGAGTCCCCCAAGGCTGCGAAGCAGCGGCTCATGCTGCACGAGCCTACATTAGCTCTCTTACTGAAGACCAGGCAGTAGTAAAATTAGATTTTAAAAACGCTTTCAACTCGGTCAAAAGGGAAGCAATCCTCACTGCAGTCCAGGAACATTGCCCAAGCATTCTCCCGTTTGTGTCAGCAGGCTACAGCAAAGACTCAACCCTCCTCTTTGGCAAACATGAAGTCACCTCAGCAGAGGGAATTCAACAGGGTGACCCACTTGCACCGTTCCTCTTTTGCATAGCGGTTCGAGAAATTACAACCAGACTGTCCAGCGAGCTCAACATCTGGTTCCTGGATGATGGCACTCTGGCAGGCACACAAGATTCCCTGCTAGAAGACCTACAGCTGGTGAAGACACGGGGGAGTCCATGGGTCTCGTTCTTAACCCCTCCAAGTGCGAAATTATTGCATCTAGTGAAGTAATCATTAGAGCAGTGAAATCAGTTCTACCAGAAGCCTCAGTCGTTAAACCTACCGACAGCACACTACTCGGAGCACCTCTGGGCCACAATGCCATTGCTGCAGTCCTTGACGAAAAGTTTAGAGACCTAAAGAGGATGGAAGAGAGAATTGGGGACTTGGACTCCCAGGATGCCCTCTACCTTCTCACAAAGTGCCTTACCTTGCCCAGGCTAACATACTTCTTAAGGTGTGCACCAACTTTTGGCAACCCACTTCTAAATCAATATGATGAGCTCCTCAGGTCAATATTCAGGAAGGCGCTCAACCTAGATTTAGATGACAGTCAGTGGGACCAAGCAACACTACCAGTGAGATTTGGAGGGATAGGCATACGAAAGGCAACTGAGGTAGCACTTCCAGCATTCTTATCCTCATGTACAGCAGCCAACGAATTGGTAGGGCAGATCCTACCAGAGCGTATGAGAGAGACAGCGGGAACTCATGATCAAACGTTCATCGAAGCAGCCAGACAATGGGACACCATTGCACACCCTCAACCCCGACCACAAGTCCCAAAAGACCACAAGCAGGCCCACTGGGATAGCCCCATAATGGAAAAGACTGTCACAGCAATGATTGACAACGCTGATGCTGAAAACAAAGCCCGCCTCCTAGCGGTAACAGCACCCCACGCCGGGGATTTTTTATTTGCTGTGCCCAATGCAGCCCTGGGAACTCGCCTCAGTCATGACGCTCTCCGCATTGGAGTTGCCCTTCGCCTTGCCGCCCCGATCCTCACCGAACATAGG
>NW_027189142.1:1130369-1147869 GCF_040958095.1 Procambarus clarkii
TGTTGACTTCAGTGCTACACAAGCAGGAGGAGCTGCCAATCACCGGGAAGCGGCCAAGTCACGTAGATACAGAGACCTTGAGCACCACTACAATTTTGTCCCCATTGCCTCAGAGACACTTGGTGCCTGGGGTAAAAGTGCTGCTAGCTTTTTGAAGGAGTTGGGGTCTAAGTTAATCGATACAACTAGACACCCTAGAGCTGCCAGTTTTCTTTTTCAGCGCCTTAGTGTGGCAATCCAGAGAGGGAATGCTCACTGCATCCACGGTTCCTGCCCGCCATCTGAGGAGCTGGAGGAGCTGTTTAACTTGTGACAAGCAGCCTTGTACCCTGCATGTAATCAATATTGTAACTTTTTTTGTGTAATGACATTTTCAAATAAAGTTAGATAAATATACACACTTACCAAAAGAATAGGGGTGGTAGGAGAAGAAAATATTAAAGTGTTCAGTGAGGATCCACAAGGTCTTCTCTGAGTACTCTTTATTTTCTTCTCCGAGGCTATGGGTCCCTACACTTGCACCAGAGGTGGTACCCCTTCTTGGTTATATATATATATATATATATATATATATATATATATATATATATATATATATATATATATATATATATATATATATATATATATATATATTACGATTCCACATACTTGAAGAAATATTTTGGAGTGTTCTTTATCCCTTGAGTTGCTTTCTGTTCTAATTTACAAGACTTTACAAGAATGTAAAAGCATCATATATATATATATATATATATATATATATATATATATATATATATATATATATATATATATATATATATATATATATATATATATATATATGTATATGTGGCTGCCGTAGCAGTCGGTCGTGCAGGGGGTTGGGTCCCACATTTGTGCCCATTCAACAAGGATAACAATGCCTGAGGAAGTCAAGAATCGACTCATGTCTGTGTTAATACCTGCTGAAGACTCTTAGTGGGTCTAGGAAGCCTACCTCTCCAGCAGTGCAACAGAATCAACTGTAAAAGGAGTGTTGTCTTGGCGGGAGGCGTGCTAGGGAGGGGAAGGACACAGCCCTGGCTGAGGGTTATCTCAGTGCCTCCATAAACAACAGCCTCCAGGCGGGGAGGAGGCCTCATGTGGAGGGGGGGGGGAGTGAAGGGGAGGCTCACAAACCTGCTTGTATTCCAGCAGACTTATACGTGAATGTGTGCGTCTTTTCAGATGAACGGTGAGTTTGTAGTGATAAACATAATGCACCTGTGAAACTTTGTGTTAATTGTGTGTGACCGGGACACCTACTCCCCCCCCTCTCCCTAGCCTCCCACAGGCCTCGCCAGCCCACCCAGCTACCCTCTCCCGGCGGCTGACCCGACGACCATCGTCCACCCCACGCCCACTGTCGACCAACGCCCACCATCACCTCCCACGCATCGTCACCCAACGCAAACCGTTACCCCACTCCCACCGGCACCCCACGCCCACCGTCACCCCACGCAACCCTACGCCCACCGCCACCCCACGCAACCCTACGCCCACCGCCACCCCACGCCCACCGTCACCCCACGCAACCCTACGCCCACCGCCACCCCACGCCCACCGTCACCCCACGCAACCCTACGCCCACCGCCACCCCACGCCCACCGTCAGCCCACGCAACCCTACGCCCACCGCCACCCCACGCCCACCGTCAGCCCACGCCCACACACGTCACACGCCCTACGGCTCCCTCACCAGGAAAGGGTGGAAGGACACATGTGGTGGGGTCAAGAGACTGGGTCACCAGTGTGCCAATAAGTGCTTGAAAAAGATAAGTTGAGTCCAGTCCTGTGGTGACTGGACCATTGTGAGTATCGTTTTGAGAGCACCACACCCAGTGAGCCAGGACACATTCACCAGTGTTTAGTGACAAAAGGAAATTATCCAAGTGTTACGTGCCACATCAACCCTCCCCCCACCCCCTGAGTGTAGTGCATCCCCCCACCCCCTGAGTGTAGTGCCTCCCCCCCAGTGAGTGCAGTGTCTTCCGCTCCCCCGCCCCCACCACCCACGATCAGGTGGTCGCGCCTTCCCCTCCCCGGCCCCCCTCCCAGACCGGGCCAGCGCAGCCTCCCAACCCCCACCCACCACCTCCACGAGCCCACCCACCCCAGACATCTGCCCAGACATGACACATAGTATAGGGGACAACCTCGTCCCCCCCAGCCAGGAGGGAGAGACAAATACTCCAGTGCAAGGTGACATTCACTTTACCTAAGGGGATGGCAGAAGAAGCCGCTACCAGCCAGCTCACCCCTCCCGAAGCCAATCAAAGGAGAGGCACATGCAGTGTTTGTGGGAGCAACATCAGCATCAACTCTGTCTCCAGAGTCATACGCCAGCAGAAAATATAAAAACAGAAACCACGTACAAAACTCAGGCAAATCATAACATAGAACGAAAAGGCAATGTAAAGGATCTGGGTGTACTCATGTCGGAAGACCTTACCTTTAAAGAACACAATAAAGTAGCCGTCACAACTGCAAGAAAAATGACAGGTTGGATAACAAGAACTTTTCACACTAGAGATGCTATACCGATGATGATACTTTTCAAAACGCTTGTGCTCTCTAGAGTGGAGTACTGCTGCACAATGACAGCACCTTTCAAAGCTGGAGAAATTACTGACCTGGAGAGCGTGCAGAGATCCTTTACTGCTAGAATCCACTCAGTAAAACATCTAAACTATTGGGACCGACTAAAGAGCCTAAAACTGTACTCCCTTGAGCGCAGGTGGGAGAGGTACATAATAATTTACACGTGGAAAATATTAGAGGGGCTGGTCCCAAACCTGCACACAGAAATAACATCACATGAGACCAGAAGACATGGCAGGATGTGCAGAATACCCCCGTTGAAAAACAGAGGTGCAACTGGTACTCTGAGAGAGAATTCTATCAACATCAGAGGTCCGAGACTGTTCAACACGCTTCCGCTACACATAAGGGGCATAACTGGCCGACCCCTCACAGTGTTCAAGAGAGAACTGGATAAGCACCTCCAAAGGATACCTGATCAACCAGGCTGTGACTCGTACGTCAGGCTGCGAGCAGCCGCGTCCAACAGCCTGGTTGATCAGTCCGGCAACCAGGAGGCCTGGTCGACGACCGGGCCGCGGGACGCTAAGCCCCGGAAGCACCTCAAGGTAACCAAGGTAGCATGGTGACTGTCCTGGGTCAGGGAGGCCTCCCGTGGGAGGAGGCAGCACTCAGGAGCCTGTTGCACCAGTACAAATCGCAACAGATTACATTGCAACAGACGACCTGCTAGAGGCAATTAAAGCAACGTCAACCAGGACACTCACCCACATCCCAAAGGCCTCTCGCCCATTTGCTGCCGGGAAATACACGGACCTCATCGCAAAAGTCAACAGAGGGTCAAATAACCTTGATGCACCTGATACCATCAAAGCCTGGCACAATCTGTTACTTTTTTTGGCAATGCATGCTTAGGTGTACCAGACAGAGGAGGCAAGACACTGGCCTCATCCGTCAATAAAGCAATTAGGGATTTTCCTAGGGCTGACCACCTAGTCCGGCGCTCCCCAAACACCGCCGAGGCAGACCAAGTACGACAATCAGTGACAACAGAAAATTAGGTACCCAAGTCAGCAAGAAAATTGAAGAGGGCAATACAGTCGGGGCACTCAGGTTGATCACAAGTGAGGACAAAATTTTGCCCAGGGATGAAACCACAGCCCAAGCACTGAGAGAAAAACACCCCCTCAGGGCCGTAGGTGGACCTCCCCCACAGGTCAGGGTCCCCCCTAACCAGGAACCTCTCGTCCTCCGGGAGTCAGAGGTTTATAAAGCTATCGTTTCATTTCCCCCGGGCTCCTCAGGAGGCTACACAGGGGTAAGACCTCAACATGTGAAGGAAATGGTGAACCCTGTTCTTGGCCCAGCTGCAGAAGCGCTCCTGACAGAAATCACAACGTTTGTCAACAACTGCCTCGCCGGGTTAATCCCTGATGAAATCAAACCATTCTTCTTTGGTGCTTCCCTATGTGCCCTGAAAAAGAAGGGGGGAGGGATCAGACCCATTGCCGTTGGTAATACCCTTCACCGCCTAGTTGCAAGGGCTGCTGTCAGAAGTATCCGAATGGAAGCAGCCACCATGCTGCAACCCAACCAGCTGGGGTTTGGAGTCCCCCAAGGCTGTGAAGCAGCGGCTCATGCTGCACGAGCCTACATTAGCTCTCTTACTGAAGACCAGGCAGTAGTAAAATTAGATTTTAAAAACGCTTTCAACTCGGTCAAAAGGGAAGCAATCCTCACTGCAGTCCAGGAACATTGCCCAAGCATTCTCCCGTTTGTGTCAGCAGGCTACAGCAAAGACTCAACCCTCCTGTTTGGCAAACATGAAGTCACCTCAGCAGAGGGAATTCAACAGGGAGACCCACTTGCACCTTTCGTCTTTTGCATAGCGGTTCGAGAAATTACAACCAGACTGTCCAGTGAGCTCAACATCTGGTTCCTGGATGATGGCACTCTGGCAGGCACACAAGATTCCCTGCTGGAAGACCTACAGCTGGTGAAGACACGGGGGGAGTCCATGGGTCTCGTTCTTAACCCCTCCAAGTGCGAAATTATTGCATCCAGTGAAGTAATTATTAGAGCAGTGAAATCAGTTTTACCAGAAGCCTCAGTCGTTAAACCTACCGACAGCACACTGCTCGGAGCACCTCTGGGCCACAATGCCATTGCTGCAGTCCTTGACGAAAAGTTTAGAGACCTAAAGAGGACGGAAGAGAGAATAGGGGACCAGAGAGCAAAAAGTTTCTTGTTCCAGCGCATCAGTGTTGCGATTCAGAGGGGAAATGCCTGTTGCGTCCTGGGCACTAGTCCAACTTCAGAGGAAATCGAAGAAGTGTTTGACTTGCAACAATGATCGAACCCGTCTGTGACATTCATCAGTGTTTCCCATTGTTGTGTTTTTCAAGAGATCCATAACCTTTAAGCACCTTTTTGCATTATTATTTTTGTATCAACCCGTGTATATCTTGTAACCATCAAATGCATAATAAAGCACAAAAAACCAAAAGGAAGGGGGTGGTAGGAGAAAAGCACACAGAAACTGTATTGGAGGGGATCTAAACATTCCCTCTAATGCGTTATGCGCGGTTTCCTCCGAGGCTATGGGTCCCCCCTTCTTCCAGCTAGAGGTGGTACTCCCTTCCATTTTTGTTTAAAAAATATATATATATATATATATATATATATATATATATATATATATATATATATATATATATATATATATATATATATATATATTAGTATATTTTGGTAGCAGTCTTTCCTGTAGACATATTTTATTAAATATGACCGAAAAAGTAAGATTAATAATTCTAACACGAATTTTCTCAATCTTTCGTACATTATGCTTCACTGTTGGAGGTAAATCAAAAATCACTTCTCCAAAATTCATTTTTATTTCTAGTCTGACGCGACACGGGCGCGTTTCGTAAAACTTATTACATTTTCAAAGACTTCACAAATACACAACTGATTAGAACTTGCGTTTCCCTGATTTTATATCTACATTTGAGTGAGGTGGGAAGGGTGATGTGGCATTACATTTGAGTAAGGTGGGAAGGATGATGTGGCATTAGAGGATATTAATAGGGTATTAAAAGTATCAACACAAGACAGAACACGAAACAATGGATATTGAATAGAAGTGTTTGTAGAAAGCCTATTGGTCCATATTTCTTGATGCTTCTATATTGGAGCGGAGTCTTGAGGTGGGTAGAATATAGTTGTGCAATAATTGGCTGTTGATTGCTGGTGTTGACTTCTTGATGTGTAGTGCCTCGCAAACGTCTAGCCGCCTGCTATCGCTGTATCTATCAATGATTTCTGTGTTGTTTACTAGGATTTCTCTGGCGATGGTTTGGTTATGGGAAGAGATTATATGTTCCTTAATGGAGCCCTGTTGTTTATGCATCGTTAAACGCCTAGAAAGAGATGTTGTTGTCTTGCCTATATACTGGTTTTTTTGGAGCTTACAGTCCCCAAGTGGGCATTTGAAGGCATAGACGACGTTAGTCTCTTTTAAAGCGTTCTGTTTCGTGTCTGGAGAGTTTCTCATGAGTAGGCTGGCCGTTTTTCTGGTTTTATAGTAAATCGTCAGTTGTATCCTCTGATTTTTGTCTGTAGGGATAACGTTTCTATTAACAATATCTTTCAGGACCCTTTCCTCTGTTTTATGAGCTGTGGAAAAGAAGTTCCTGTAAAATAGTCTAATAGGGGGTATAGGTGTTGTGTTAGTTGTCTCTTCGGAGGTTGCATGGCTTTTCACTTTCCTTCTTATGATGTCTTCGATGAAACCATTGGAGAAGCCGTTATTGACTAGAACCTGCCTTACCCTACAGAGTTCTTCGTCGACTTGCTTCCATTCTGAGCTGTGGCTGAGAGCACGGTCGACGTATGCGTTAACAACACTCCTCTTGTACCTGTCAGGGCAGTCGCTGTTGGCATTTAGGCACATTCCTATGTTTGTTTCCTTTGTGTAGACTGCAGTGTGGAAACCTCCGCCCTTTTCCATGACTGTTACATCTAGAAAAGGCAGCTTCCCATCCTTTTCCGTCTCGTAAGTGAAACGCAGCACGGAACTCTGCTCAAATGCCTCCTTCAGCTCCTGCAGATGTCTGACATCAGGTACCTGTGTAAAAATGTCGTCAACATACCTGCAGTATATGGCCGGTTTCAAGTTCATGTCGACTAAGACTTTTTTCTCGATGGTACCCATGTAGAAGTTTGCAAACAGTTTGCAAACGCTATGGGTTCTCCCCTAGGTGTCCTGTTTGCAAACTTCTACATGGGTACCATCGAGAAAAAAGTCTTAGTCGACATGAACTTGAAACCGGCCATATACTGCAGGTATGTTGACGACATTTTTACACAGGTACCTGATGTCAGACATCTGCAGGAGCTGAAGGAGGCATTTGAGCAGAGTTCCGTGCTGCGTTTCACTTACGAGACGGAAAAGGATGGGAAGCTGCCTTTTCTAGATGTAACAGTCATGGAAAAGGGCGGAGGTTTCCACACTGCAGTCTACACAAAGGAAACAAACATAGGAATGTGCCTAAATGCCAACAGCGACTGCCCTGACAGGTACAAGAGGAGTGTTGTTAACGCATACGTCGACCGTGCTCTCAGCCACAGCTCAGAATGGAAGCAAGTCGACGAAGAACTCTGTAGGGTAAGGCAGGTTCTAGTCAATAACGGCTTCTCCAATGGTTTCATCGAAGACATCATAAGAAGGAAAGTGAAAAGCCATGCAACCTCCGAAGAGACAACTAACACAACACCTATACCCCCTATTAGACTATTTTACAGGAACTTCTTTTCCACAGCTCATAAAACAGAGGAAAGGGTCCTGAAAGATATTGTTAATAGAAACGTTATCCCTACAGACAAAAATCAGAGGATACAACTGACGATTTACTATAAAACCAGAAAAACGGCCAGCCTACTCATGAGAAACTCTCCAGACACGAAACAGAACGCTTTAAAAGAGACTAACGTCGTCTATGCCTTCAAATGCCCACTTGGGGACTGTAAGCTCCAAAAAAACCAGTATATAGGCAAGACAACAACATCTCTTTCTAGGCGTTTAACGATGCATAAACAACAGGGCTCCATTAAGGAACATATAATCTCTTCCCATAACCAAACCATCGCCAGAGAAATCCTAGTAAACAACACAGAAATCATCGATAGATACAGCGATAGCAGGCGGCTAGACGTTTGCGAGGCACTACACATCAAGAAGTCAACACCAGCAATCAACAGCCAATTATTGCACAACTATATTCTACCCACCTCAAGACTCCGCTCCAATATAGAAGCATCAAGAAATATGGACCAATAGGCTTTCTACAAACACTTCTATTCAATATCCATTGTTTCGTGTTCTGTCTTGTGTTGATACTTTTAATACCCTATTAATATCCTCTAATGCCACATCATCCTTCCCACCTTACTCAAATGTAATGCCACATCACCCTTCCCACCTCACTCAAATGTAGATATAAAATCAGGGAAACGCAAGTTCTAATCAGTTGTGTATTTGTGAAGTCTTTGAAAATGTAATAAGTTTTACGAAACGCGCCCGTGTCGCGTCAGACTAGAAATAAAAATGAATTTTGGAGAAGTGATTTTTGATTTACCTCCAACAGTGAAGCATAATGTACGAAAGATTGAGAAAATTCGTGTTAGAATTATTAATCTTACTTTTTCGGTCATATTTAATAAAATATATATATATATATATATATATATATATATATATATATATATATATATATATATATATATATATATATATATATATATATATATATATATATATATATATATATATATATATATATATATATATATATGCGAACAAGCCTGAATGGTCCCCAGGACAATATGCAACTGAAAACTCACACCCCAGAAGTGACTCGAACCCATACTCCCAGAAGCAACGCAACTGGTATGTACAAGACGCCTTAATCCACTTGACCATCACGACCAGACATAATGAGGTGATAGCCGAGGCTATTTGAACCACCCCACCGCCGGCACTCGGATAGTTATCTTGGGCAAAGCATTTTACCAAATCACCTCATTCTTTGGGGCACACGTGAGGAACACAAATGCGAACAAGCCTGAATGGTCCCCAGGACAATATGCAACTGAAAACTCACTCCCCAGAAGTGACTCGAACCCATACTCCCAGAAGCAACGCAACTGGTATGTACAAGCCGCCTTAATCCACTTGACCATCACGACCGGACATAATGAGGTGATAGCCGAGGCTATTTGAACCACCCCACCGCCGGCACTCGGATAGTTATCTTGGGCATAGCATTTTACCAAATCACCTCATTCTTTGGGGCACACGTGAGGAACACAAATGCGAACAAGCCTGAATGGTCCCCAGGACAATATGCAACTGAAAACTCACACCCCAGAAGTGACTCGAACCCATACTCCCAGAAGCAACGCAACTGGTATGTACAAGACGCCTTAATCCACTTGACCATCACGACCGGACATAATGAGGTGATAGCCGAGGCTATTTGAACCACCCCACCGCCGGCACTCGGATAGTTATCTTGGGCATAGCATTTTACCAAATCACCTCATTCTTTGGGGCACACATGAGGAACACAAATGCGAACAAGCCTGAATGGTCCCCAGGACAATATGCAACTGAAAACTCACACCCCAGAAGTGACTCGAACCCATACTCCCAGAAGCAACGCAACTGGTATGTACAAGACGCCTTAATCCACTTGACCATCACGACCGGACTCATTATGTCCGGTCGTGATGGTCAAGTGGATTAAGGCGTCTTGTACATACCAGTTGCGTTGCTTCTGGGAGTATGGGTTCGAGTCACTTCTGGGGTGTGAGTTTTCAGTTGCATATTGTCCTGGGGACCATTCAGGCTTGTTCGCATTTGTGTTCCTCACGTGTGCCCCAAAGAATGAGGTGATTTGGTAAAATGCTATGCCCAAGATAACTATCCGAGTGCCGGCGGTGGGGTGGTTCAAATAGCCTCGGCTATCACCTCATTATGTCCGGTCGTGATGGTCAAGTGGATTAAGGCGTCTTGTACATACCAGTTGCGTTGCTTCTGGGAGTATGGGTTCGAGTCTCTTCTGGGGTGTGAGTTTTCAGTTATATATATATATATATATATATATATATATATATATATATATATATATATATATATATATATATATATGTCGTACCTAGTAGCCAGAACGCACTACTCAGCCTACTATGCAAGGCTTGATTTGCCTAATAAGCCAAGTTTTCATGAATTAATTGTTTTTCGACTACCTAACCTACCTAACCTAACCTAACCTAACTTTTTCGGCTACCTAATCTAACCTAACCTTTAAAGATAGGTTAGGTTAGGTTAGGTAGGGTTGGTTAGGTTCGGTCATATATCTACGTAAATTTTAACTCCAATAAAAAAAATTGACCTCATACATAATGAAATGGGTAGCTTTATCATTTCATAAGAAAAAAATAAGAGAAAATATATTAATTCAGGAAAACTTGGCTTATTAGGCAAATCGGGCCTTGCATAGTAGGCTGAGAAGTGTGTTCTGGCTACTAGGTACGACATATATATATATATATATATATATATATATATATATATATATATATATATATATATATATATATATATATATATATATATATATATTATTAACAATGACCGAAAAAGTAAGATTAATAATTCTAACACGAATTTTCTCGATCTTTCGTACGTTTCTTTTCACTGTTGGTGGTAATTCAAAAATCAATTCTCCAAAATTCATTTTTATTTCTAGTCTAACGCGCCACTTGAGCGCTTTTCGTAAAACTTATTACATTTTCAAAGACTTTAGCTTTACACATACACAACTGAATAGAACTTACACATCTTCGATTTGTTTATATCTACATTTGAGTGAGGTGGATGGGGTGAGGTGGTATTAATAGGGTATTAAATTCCTAAACACAAGACAGAACACGAAAGAATGGGTATTGAATGGAAGTGATTTTGTAGAAAGCCTATTGGTCCATATTTCTTGATGCTTCTATATTGGAGCGGAGTCTTGAGGTGTGTAGAATATAGTTGTGCATTAATTGGCTGTTGATTGCTGGTGTTGACTTCTTGATGTGTAGAGCCTCGCAGACGTCAAGCCGCCTGCTATCGCTGTATCTATCGATGATTTCTGTGTTGTTTACTAGGATTTCTCTGGCGATGGTTTGGTTGTGGGAAGAGATTATATGTTCCTTAATGGAGCCCTGTTGCTTATGCATCGTTAAACGCCTAGAAAGAGATGTTGTTGTCTTGCCTATACACTGGGTTTTTTGGAGCTTACAGTCCCCAAGAGGGCATTTGAAGGCATAGACGACGTTGGTCTCTTTTAAAGCGTTCTGCTTTGTGTCTGGAGAGTTTCTCATGAGTAGGCTGGCCGTTTTTCTGGTTTTATAGTAAATCGTCAGTTGTATCCTCTGATTTTTGTCTGTAGGGATAACGTTTCTATTAACAATATCTTTCAGGACCCTTTTCTCCGTTTTATGAGCTGTGGAAAAGAAGTTCCTGTAAAATAGTCTAATAGGGGGTATAGGTGTTGTGTTAGTTGTCTCTTCAGAGGTTGCATGGCGTTTCACTTTCCTTCTTATGATGTCTTCGACGAAACCATTGGAGAAGCCGTTGTTGACTAGGACCTGCCTTACCCTACAGAGTTCCTCGTCGACTTGCTTCCATTCTGAGCTGTGGCTGAGAGCACGGTCGACATAAGCGTTTACAACACTCCTCTTGTACCTGTCTGGGCAGTCGCTGTTGGCATTTAGGCACATTCCTATGCTTGTTTCCTTAGTGTAGACTGCAGTGTGGAAACCTCCGCTCTTTTCCATGACTGTTACATCTAGAAAGGGCAGCTTCCCATCCTTTTCCATCTCGTAAGTGAAACGCAGCACGGAACTCTGCTCAAATGCCTCCTTCAGCTCCTGCAGCTGTCTGACATCAGGTACCTGTGTAAAAATGTCGTCAACATACCTGCAGTATATGGCTGGTTTCAAGTTCATATCGACTAAGACTTTTTGCTCGATGGTACCCATGTAGAAGTTTGCAAACAGGACACCTAGGGGAGAACCCATGGCGACCCCATCTACTTGCTTATACATGTGCCTATCCGGGCTCAAGAAGGGTGCCTCTTTAGTACAAGCTTGGAGTAGTTTCCTCAGAATGTTTTCTGGTATGTCAAGAGGAGTGCAGGCCAGATCACGATACACTCTGTCGGCTATCATCCCGATTGTCTCGTCCACAAGTACGTTGGTAAACAGTGATTCTACGTCCAACGAGGCTCTTATCCCTGTGGCCCGTGTGCCCCGCAGTAAGTCAACAAATTCCTTTGGAGACTTCAGGCTGAAGGCGAAGGGACATAAGGAGTCAGCAGGCCATTGAGTCGCTTCGCCAGTCTGTATGTGGGTGTGGGTATCTGGCTGATGATTGGCTGAAGTGGGTTTCCAGGCTTGTGTGTCTTGACATTTCCATATGCATATCCAGGTTTATATTCCCCAATAATCTTTGGCAGGTGGAGTCCGGATTTCTTGGTGTTCACAGTTTCGATCAGTTTGTTGACCTTTGCTTTTAATTCGGCTGTAGTGTCCTTCGTTACCCTTTGGAATTTAGTTTGGTCAGAGAGTATGAGGTTCATTTTCGCCAGATATTCGTCTTTTTTAAGAATGACGTATATTGGCGACTTGTCACCTCTCCTGACAACTATCTCCTTGTTCTCACGAAGGCTCTTAGCTGCCGCTTTGAGCTCGGGGGGCAGTATGCTGCTTCTGTAGTTGCCTCGATTCTTTCCTCCTTCCGCAATAAGTTCTGCTTGTAAGGTATCTTTAGTAGTGACCTTCTTTTGTGTCTCGAGGTCGAATATGTCGTCCAACAGAATTTCCAACTCCACTTTCCGGGCCATCTCACTCGGTCTGGACATAACGTGACAGATGGCCCGGAGATGGCCGAGTGAGATGGCCCGGAAAGTGGAGTTGGAAATTCTGTTGGACGACATATTCGACTTTGAAACACAAAAGAAGGTCACTACCAAAGATAATTTATAAGCAGAACTTATTGCGGAAGGAGGAAAGAATCGAGGCAACTACAGAAGCACCATACTGTCCCCCGAGCTCAAAGCGGCAGCTATGAGGACATGTTTAGCACTCCAATAAACAGGATGAAAGTGGAAGATCTGGACAACTTCTTTATGTGTGATATCCAAACACCTGTAAATATAACTGATATCAACACGAACGTAAGAAATTTTGAAAGAGAAATTGACAATATGCCCATGCACTCAGCCCCGGGTCCAGGCTCATAGAATTCAATATTCATAAAGAAATGCAAAGTGCCAGTAGCACAAGCAGCAGTATAGTGTGGAGGAAGAGCTTGGACACGGGGGAGATACCAGATGCACTGAAAGCAGCAGACATAGCCCCTCTACACAAGGGAGGGAGCAAAGCATTGGCAAAGAATTATAGACCAGTTGCACTAACGTCCCACATAATAAAAGTATTTGAGAGAGCCATCAGGAGTCAGGTCACAAGATTAATGGAAACAAATGGCCTCCACAATCCAGGCCAAAATGGATTTAGAGCGGGAAGATCCTGCCTCTCACAGCTACTTGACCATTACGATAAAATCACCGAGGCATTAGAAGAAAAACAGAATGCAGATGTTGTATATATAGACTTTGCAAAGGCATTCGACAAATGTGACCATGGAATGATTGCATACAAAATGAGGTCAATGGGTGTAACTGGTAAAGTAATACGCAGGATACTCAATTTCCTGTTGAACAGAACACAAGGAGTAACAGTCAATCAAATATAATCGAGTCCAAACGTAGATAAAAGCTGTATACAACCAAAAGCCACAACTACCAGCCCCAACTACCTATAACAACCACCAGCCCCAACCACCAGCCCCAACCACCTGTAACAACCACCAGCCACAACCACCAGCCACAACCACCAGCCACAACCACCAGCCACAACTACCAGCCACAACCACCAGCCCCAACCACCAGCCACAACCACCAGCCACAACCACCAGCCACAACCACCAGCCACAACCACCAGCCACAACCCCCAGCCACAACCACCAGCCACAACCACCAGCCACAACCCCCAGCCACAACCACCAGCTACAGCCCTCAGCCACAACCACCAGCCACAACCACCAGCTACAGCCCTCAGCCACAACCACCAGCCACAACCCCCAGCCACAACCCCCAGCCACAACCCCCAGCCACAACCACCAGCCACAACCACCAGCCACAACCCCCAGCCACAACCACCAGCTACAGCCCTCTGCCACAACCACCAGCTACAACCCTCAGCCACAACCACCAGCCACAACCACCAGCTACAGCCCTCAGCCACAACCACCAGCCACAACCACCAGCTACAGCCCTCAGCCACAACCACCAGCCACAACCACTAGCTACAGCCACAACCACCAGCCACAACCCACAGCCACAACCCCCAGCCACAATCACCAGCCACAACCACCAGCCACAACCACCAGCCACAACCACCAGCCACAACCACCAGCCACAACTACCAGCCACAACCACCAGCCACAGCCACCATTCACAACCCCCACCCTAAACTACAACCCTAAGCCCCAACCCCCAGCCCCAACCACCAGCTCAACCACCAGCTACAACCACCAGCCCCAACTATCAACCACAACCACCAGCCACAACCACCATTCACAACCCCCAGCCTAAACTACAACCCTAAGCCACAACCCCCAGCCCCAACCACCAGCTCAACCACCAGCTACAACCACCAGCCCCAACTACCAACCACAACCACCAGCCACAACCACCATTCACAACCCCCAGCCTAAACTACAACCCTAAGCCCCAACCCCCAGCCCCAACCACCAGCTCAACCACCAGCTACAACCACCAGCCCCAACTATCAACCACAACCACCAGCCACAACCACCATTCACAACCCCCAGCCTAAACTACAACCCTAAGCCACAACCCCCAGCCCCAACCACCAGCTCAACCACCAGCTACAACCACCAGCCCCAACTACCAACCACAACCACCAGCCACAACCACCATTCACAACCCCCAGCCTAAACTACAACCCTAAGCCCCAACCCCCAGCCCCAACCACCAGCTCAACCACCAGCTACAACCACCAGCCCCAACCACCAGCTCAACCACCAGCTACAACTACCAGCCCCAACCACCAGCCACAACCGTAAGCCCCAACCACCACCTATGACCACCAGCCACAACCACCAGCCCCAACCACCACCTATGACCACCAGCCACAACCACCAGCTACAACCATCAGCCACAACCCCCAGCCATAACCCTCAGCCACAACCAGTAGCCCCCAAACACAACCCGCTCACGCACAAGACAGCATATATAGGACTTTTTGCTTATAGTCAATAAGCAATAGTCAATTCCCAGTTATATTTTTTTCAAGGCCCAAAGTCTTCCTTGCGTACCAATTTACGTTTCACAGTACCGGTCCATCGCCGTAGACAGCAGAATAGTCCTGATTGGTTCAATTATAATGAAAATTGTAGTTTTCAGGTCCCACAAGGGTTGTGAAATTTACCTGCTATTGTCCATGCTCGTAGAATATTAAAGATCAGCTACATCTAATTGAAGGGTGGTAGTTTTGTTTAGAGAAATATTAGTTGTTCTTAGTTAATTATAATAAGCAGTATAATTTATTACATAAAATAATAGTGCTCCACCAATCAACATTATATACACTAGTTTATGCTTTGAAAATCTTTAGAGAATGTATTGTAGGAACTTCAACAGAAAACGATGTTACGTTGGAATGTCAATGGGGTAAACTACTGCAAACAGTGTATAGTGTATAGTGTCTACTACCTACTGAAGGATGGGTATAGGGTCCACTACCAACTGTTAGGTGGGTATAGGGTCCACTACCAACTATTAGGTGGGTAAGGGATCCATACCACTTGTAGGATGGTTCTGGGCCCAACAACTGCCCATAGGATGGGTGTGGGGTCCACTACCACCTACTGGATAGGTATATCAATATATATGGGTCTATATTGCACAGTCTCCGTGGTGTAGTGGTAAGAAACTCGCCTGGCGTTCCGAGAGCGCTTTGTCATGGGTTCGTATCCTGGCCGGGGAGGTTTTACTGGGCAAAAATCCTTAACTGTAGTCTCTGTTTAACTCAACAGTAAAATGGGTACTTGGTTGTAACAACGATTCTTCGCGGCGGGGGATCGTATTCCAGGGACCTACCCGAAACGCTACGCGTACTAGTGGCTGTACAAGATTGTAACAGCTCTTGTATATATCTCAAAAAAAAAAATATATATATATATATATATATATATATATATATATATATATATATATATATATATATATATATATATATATATATATATATATTTTTTTTTATCTTACTTTATTTGAAAATGTCATTACACAACAAAAGTTACAATATTGATTACATGCAGGGTGCAAGGCTGCTTGTCACAAGTTGTACAGCTCTTCCAGCTCCTCAGATGGCGGGCAGGAACCCTGGATGCAGTGAGCATTTCCTCTCTGGATTGCCACACTAAGGCGCTGAAAAAGAAAACTGGCAGCTCTAGGGTCTCTAGTTGTTTCGATTAGCTTAGACCCCAACTCCTTCAAAAACATATATGTAAATATATATATATATATATATATATATATATATATATATATATATATATCTAGCCCAAGATAACTATCCGAGTGCCGGCGGTGGGGTGGTTCAAATAGCCTCGGCTATCACCTCATTATGTCCGGTCGTGATGGTCAAGTGGATTAAGGCGTCTTGTACATACCAGATGCGTTGCTTCTGGAAGTATGGGTTCGAGTCACTTCTGGGGTGTGAGTTTTCAGTTGCATATGTCCTGGGGACCATTCAGGCTTGTTCGCATTTGTGTTCCTCACGTGTTGCCCCAAAGAATGAGGTGATTTGGTAAAATGCTATGCCCAAGATAACTATCCGAGTGCCGGCGGTGGGGTGGTTCAAATAGCCTCGGCTATCACCTCATTATGTCCGGTCGTGATGGTCAAGTGGATTAAGGCGTCTTGTACATACCAGATGCGTTGCTTCTGGAAGTATGGGTTCGAGTCACTTCTGGGGTGTGAGTTTTCAGTTGCATATGTCCTGGGGACCATTCAGGCTTGTTCGCATTTGTGTTCCTCACGTGTTGCCCCAAAGAATGAGGTGATTTGGTAAAATGCTATGCCCAAGATAACTATCCGAGTGCCGGCGGTGGGGTGGTTCAAATAGCCTCGGCTATCACCTCATTATGTCCGGTCGTGATGGTCAAGTGGATTAAGGCGTCTTGTACATACCAGATGCGTTGCTTCTGGAAGTATGGGTTCGAGTCACTTCTGGGGTGTGAGTTTTCAGTTGCATATGTCCTGGGGACCATTCAGGCTTGTTCGCATATATATATATATATATATATATATATATATATATATATATATATATACATATATATATATATATATATATATATATATATATATATATATATATATATATATATATATATATATATATATGTCGTACCTAGTAGCCAGAACGCACTTTTCAGCCTACTATGCAAGGCCCGGTTTGCCTAATAAGCCAAGTTTTCCTGAAATAATATATTTTCTCTAATTTTTTTCTTATGAAATGATAAAGCTACCCATTTCATTATGTATGAGGTCATTTTTTTTATTGGCATTAAAATTAACATAGATATATGACCGAACTTAACCAACCCTACCTAACCTAACCTAACCTATCTTTATAGGTTAGGTTAGGTTAGGTAGCAGAAAAAGTTAGGTTAGGTTAGGTTAGGTAGGTTAGGTAGTCGAAAAACAATTAATTCATGAAAACTTGGCTTA